>NC_048276.1:12786428-12961428 GCF_009762535.1 Notolabrus celidotus
GTCATTTTAAGGAGTAAAACACATGAAACACTTTCATGGCAACAGTTTGGGAGGCTTCTAGAATGCTGTGTTCTTAAATGTTGGGGAGGCTGAAATGAGGGTTTATAAAGACACCAGCCTGATAGTAGTTAAAATTATTTGAGCTGATAATCATGTAAAGCTAATACAAAGCTATCAGAGAGAGAATATATAGCCTCAAAAACTAGCATAATAACCCCTCTTTAATATTCATATTAACATGAACAAGGCAAAACATTTTAACACATACAGGATAAGATAAGATAATATAAGATAGTCCTTTATTCGTCCCACATACAGGGAAATTTAAGTGTCACAGCAGCAATGTAGACAGTGCAAACGGGTATAAAGCAAACAAGAGCCTATACAATATAAATTATTAAAAGGTTATTAGCAATTAAAAATTAAAGAGGTAAAAATAAGCATATCTCACAAGATATATATATATTATTATATTATTAAACATACACATTACAGTGTATACATTTAAAGCTTTTTAAAACAGCTAACAGATATGACAGTTGCAGTGTATCCATCAACATTTTGAATTGAACTGTAGTAAATTAAATTATATTCATATTATACTGAAGGCAGATGGTTGTCTATCATGAGTCTGGTTCTGCTCAAGGTTTCTGCCTTTTAAAATGAAGTTTGTCCTTGACCCTGTAACTTGCTAAATGCTGCAAAGTGCTCTGCTCATGGTAGATTAAGATGAGATCAGACTGAATCCTGTCTGTAAGATGGGACTGGATCTTATCCTGTCTTGATGTTGGATCTTTGTTTACAATATAACACTGATTGATTGATTGATTGATTGATTGATTGATTGATTGATTGATTGATTGATTGATTGATTGATTGATTGATTGATTGATTGATTGATTGATTGATTGATTGATTGATACTTTGTGTAATTAGTTTATATTCTGCTTACATATTTATAGCAGTATATACTTTAATAAATTATTCACACAGGTCACTCTGCATATGAAGAACTTCTTGTTATGGTATTTTTTAGCACTTTGCTTACTATAATTCTAGTCCATCATTCACCTTTTCTTTTTTACCTTCATCATTTTACCTTTTCAGTACATTCCTCAAAATGTGATGGAGATGTTTGACTCTTACGTCCTTCACTGTTCACCTCTGCTGTTTGGTGCAAATCATTTAATCTAAAGTGTTAATTGTCATATTTCTATTTTTGGGTATTTGATAGGAAAGTGACTGGAAACTGCACAATTTGGGAATATGAAATTCAATAAAGTGAAAAATAAACTTGCATAAAACCAAAACAATCAGCTTAAAGACACAATAATGCTAAGAAGAATTACAGAGTGGTGATAATTATCAGTACTTTTTTTGGGATGGGGCACCTTCCATGACACGCTGTTCATAAAGGATCATACAAACATATTCATCAGATCTATTAGAGCAGCGTTAGGTAAAGGATCTTTATATGTTTTATGTTTTTATCTCAAGGTAACCCGCCTCTCATGAAGATCTAATTTGTCTTTTGTTTCTCACATTTCAAGGTGCTGTTTTTACCTGCCATATACTGTATAACTGTGTGTTCATGTCATGCTCTCCTCTGCCTTTTGATGGAGTCTGACCTCTCCTTACAGGTCTGAATGTAACCAGCAGAGGGCATTAAAGAGGCTTCCCCCCTCCTAAGCTAGATGGAAGGTTAGAGGCCTCTAAAAAGTGCTCGTTCTGGTAAGATGATTGACCTGAAATACAACCTCTTAACTTCAAAGATTTCTGCTGCCTGTGAAAACCTTCATCATGATGAGAATAATCCTTTTGATAAAAAAGACCCTGATAAAATTCCAAGTCTTCTTAATGCCCTCTTGAAATGTCTTCTCTGCTTACGTGACATTTTCAAATTCAGCAGAGTCATTTTTTAACTCAGCTTGTTAAATCATCGTGACATGGTGCAACACCTGTGGTAAAAACCTCAAACTTAGGAAATAGAAACAAAAAGACGTCATGAAAAGCTAGACTACGCAAATACTCAAGCTGACACACACACACACACACACACACACACACACACACACACACACACACACACACACACACACACGGAAGTGTTGGTCAAACATCTGATTACACAGCAGCAGGTACATAACGTTTCTGTATGATTTAGCTGATTCATAGACACATACCCTCTTTACCAGAAGAGCAACATGAGTCACTGGTCTACTGAATGAGATACCAGTGATTCACTGTGACTGGTCAACAATACACAGAAACACAGGCTGACCTTGTTTCGAATTGTTCCTATATAGCTACAAAAAAGCTTCACATATGTGATTCATCAGGACTATCAACACTTTTGTCTCTCATTTATGATGATGAGAAAGATAAACAGCTTCCAAGTCTAGAGAAATTTCTGGGAAATGTCTCCTACGCTCTTTCTGCACCTCATATCTGTGCTCTTGTTGTGATTTCGGTCACGTTAAAGCTCTTTCAGCAAAGGAACCCAGCCTTTTTGGGAGGGGCTGAAGATCGTTCCAAATATTTGGGTTTTTCCAATAAAAATCCTCAAGAGATTCATTAAAGGCATAAAATGCACTATCAAACACCAGCAAAGGGTTAGGGAGTTAAGTTCATCAAATATGACTTATTTTTCTGTTAAATTCATAAATGACTAAACTCATTAAATCAACCCCTTTGGATTAGTAAAAAATGACTGCTTCATTAATCTACAGAGACATTTTCCTGAGAAGTAACACTTACATTAACTCTATTATACCAGGATATAAAAGCAGAGAGGGAATTGAGTATGAAAAACATGTAGAATAATTGTGACTTTTATTTTAGCATACTTAAGGTTGATTATAAATACATTTGAATGCAGAGCACTTAAATATTTAAATGCAAAAAGCACAAGTGTTTCTAGTGCTTTAATAAATTAAAATCTGTAACTCAAGTGTCCTCAAATTAAATCAACCACAGATAATTTCTCAGTCTGAATGATATACTGTGGTTCAGATTTCAAACATTTCCCCTCATCTACATAGTGGCCATTTTCTCCGATGTCACACTCCAGAGGCTGTTTTAATGTTGAAGACCCATTTCTTAATATCTGACAGATGTTATCATTTCACCACTTTACCTTCAATGAGCAACTGATAAAACACCAATAGTTTAAACCTAGACCGAAATTTGGTTCTTCAAAGTCTAACAACATGACAATCAATCAATCAATCAGACTTTATTTATAAAGTGCTTTTCATACAATGACATTGTAACACAAAGTGCTGTACATAAAAACAACTTAAAATAGAATAAATTAAGAAAAAGATCCCACCCCCAGCCCTGACCCCAAACTCACCCCACAATCCTAAGGTTAAGAACACAATATGCAACAATAGTAATGAAAACAATAAAAAATAAAATAAATAAATGAAAAATAAAAAAAGTTGCTGAACAAACTGAGGAAATGCTCTCATGATATCTTAATGAGGAAACACTGGAGGTAAAATAAGATGTTTAAACTCAACACAGGAAATTAAAATCACCAAAAATAAATCAATTTCTAAGGTAATTAGCTACCTTTTAGACCAGGGGTTTCCAAAGTGTGGGCCGAGACCCCCAGGGAGATCGCAAGACACAAATGGGGGGGTCGTGAGATGTCTTCCAGAATGTTTTTTTTTTAAAGTTATCTAAAGATACAACATTTTACTCATTATAGTAAAAATATCAACAAAAATAGTAGCTGAACTTGAAATAAAACATTGAAAATAGAAAATGTAATGAGTTTTCTGCCTTTCTTTTTGACTCCTAAGTTTAGGGTTAGTGAACAGCTAATTATCAAAAGCATCAGTAGCAGTAGGTTAATTCATAACGGCACAGGAAACACAGACACATGCTCATGTAGGTAGGGTCATTTTCTGCAGACCAGCTAAAAGAAGCCACACTAAATCACTTTGAGGGACAGGGTCTCGAGTCTTTGGCACCTGTATTTTGGGGGTCGCGGGCTGAAAAGTTTGGGAACCGCTGCTTTAGACAACAGTTGATGCTTATCATCCAACTGTCAACTAAACATACAAACAAGTTGACAAAGTATTGATCTGAAGATGATAGTATTAATTTAATATTGGTTCATTTACACAGCTTGAAAGAAAAACTTCCTCAGATTTGACGGTTGGTAACACTTCTATGGCAGCAGTAATCTTACTAGCTAACCTGCGTGTTGAATTAACATTAAGCTTGTGTGTGTTTTAACATCCCTTGCTGTGTCTTGTCTTATTATCTCTGCTGTTGTCTGGTCAGCTATTAACCATCAGTCTGAGATTTTTCTGCTCCCCAAATAAACTGAAAGTACTATTATAAAATCTTGTCTGTTGATACTATCAGTAATGTTTTTGTCAGAATGTCAACAGGAAGACGTGAAATCATAAACAGAACACTAGATATGTGTCTCGCCCCTCTCAGGTTGGAGTGACATGTGTGATCAGGTTGTCTCTAGCGTTGCTTTTGCTATTTAGGATGGTCAGGGGTCTGAATTAAGTATTTAACATATTGGTAATAATCCAGACTAACATTACATTAGCTGGGTAATTAAGCCTTTCTATTTTACTGTGACATGGACTAGCCGGTCAGTCATTTTCAACCATTTCCTAGCCAACAGTGATATTCTCCAGTAAGTAGCCAGATGATTGCCTGATTCAAAATAATAATAATAATAATAATGCATTTTATGTGAAGGCGCCTTTCTTAGCACTCAAGATCACCGTACAGGGCAGAGTTTAAAAAAGAACAATATAAAAATTAGGCTGATAAAATCGACGAGGCATGATTCAGTGTAATTAATAAATACAAATAAAATAAGGATACAGGTTAAGATACAGTGCAGTGAAGAGGTGTAATCAGAGTGAATATGACAGTTTAAAAAGATGTGTTTTAAGATGTGATTTGAAAATGGAAAGAGAGTCGATGTTATGGATGTCTGGTGGGAGGGAGTTCCAGAGGTGCGGGTCAGACCGGCTGAAGGCTCTGGACCACATGGTGATTGTGAGAATTGGTTATCCAATGTGTTGTTCTACCTTGAAATATGTCAAGAATAACCATTGGAGTTTCATTGTGCATCTGCTTTTCAGTTGCTGATCAAGTTGAAAGTGTTAAACTGGTAATAACTGTCAGAAACTAAAATTCTGTTTGACTGACAACCAGAAACATAACAGGAAAACATGTTAGCAGCTGTGAGACTCCAACCCTGAGTTTGACCTTGAAGGAAAATCATGTGAACATGGTTTGTTGGCCCTGTTGTCAGTCAGATAAGAGACTAGGACCTCATTAAACAACCCTCTGCTATTTATCAAGAGGGTTTCAATTTATTTTCAAATTGAAGTTGTCTGGTTTATGTTGAGATCTCTTGGCTCTGTATTCGTGTGATTAAAGAGACTCCAACGCAGTTTTAGAGCCTTAATAAACCAGCTCCACCAATGTCCTTAAAGCTGTATGACTGTATGAGTGAACACCAGTATGCACACTGGGAAACTTTGTCATTGTGTAATACACTTTAATCTTTTAGTCACCTCTCATAAAAATCTAAAGTTTCTAAGAAATTCATCACCCAAGTAAACACATTAATTAAAAAAGACTATCATGTTTATGTGTTCATCAGTGAGAACATTTTGTTTTGTTTGCTACGATCACCAAAACAACAACGTTCTGCCTGCTTAGCATGGGGTATAAATCCACTACATCTTGGACTATTTAGAGAACAATACTACTCTCATATGTTTTCTTTTTTTCATTTACGGTCATACTGGCTCATTGTGTCAAGATGTCCCTCCCAATTTGGGAGTGACTGCACTCTTTGATTATGTGTCATTAAAGCACCATCTTGAGGCTCATTCAGGGCCTGAAGAAAACAATCTGCTGTATCAGTAAATTGCAGACAGATGACTCCCATGCTGCTCTGTGCCATGCTACATGTGCAGCTGGAAAGAAAAAAAATTCTGGAAGCAGTGAAACAACTGCATGTTGGGATCCAGAGCAAAAAGGAATTATATCATAGCTGCAAGACATGCAGATGGCGGCTTGAACATGAGATAAACTGCAAGGATTTAAATATTGGACCTTCTTCTTTTCTTATCATTGTATGAAAAACTACCCTGAAGCCTTTCAGCAGCCTGGTGATGGTTGACTGGAAGTCTCAGCTGGAATGAGACATGCTTTTAAAAAAAATCCATATCCGCTGAGAGGCTGCCATATGACAGCTGGAAAAACAGCTCTGAACACTTGAGCTCTCTGAGACAATGTCCAGATATATGACAGATGGAAAAAAACTGTTAAATAAATACACATCTTGACACATGGGTGTGATGGCAACTTGTGAAATCATTCACTTGTATGAAGTAGTCAGACCTCTCATATACACTTTTAACAGTCTCATTTTCTGTTTATTTCTCTAGACTCTTTACAAGTACAACATCTAAGGCAATGAAGCAAATACTGTTCACAAATAAAACAACACAGCCCTAAAAATATCACTCAATCCAGTCACTCTTTAATAAAATACATACAATGACTCTCACAGAGAGCTTCAAACAAAACACAACCAAATACATCCTTTATACTGTGTACAGCATGTTCTGATGTGTCAACACCTGCTGAGTCACCACAAATACCATCTCAGCCCCCTTGTGTAAACAGTTGCCACTGTTACAAATCTGTGGTTGTGGAAATGATCATACTTTTACCTCCAAGAGTCGTGTTTTTTATGCTATTGATTACAAAAAAATCTGAATTTCTACATAGTATCTAATCCCAGGGGAAAAACATTAGACAAACTCCAAGATAAAGGGCTGCATCATGGGGTTGAGAAATGTTTTGCTGATTAAAGCTACAGTAAGAAACTTTCATTTATGTCAATCTTGGCGACTCCTAATAAGGGTGGCCTTGATCATGCTTAACCCTCCTGTTATGGTGCGGGTCAAATTGACCCATTTTAAAGTCCAAAAAGAAATAAAAAATGTTAAAAGTATTTTTGGCTATGAAACTTCTTCTGCTTGCCTTAATTAGCGTGGACAACATATAAAATGAAAATGGTTCATTTCACACATTTGCATTCCCCCCCCTTGCATGTTTGTATTACAAAGATACAGTTCGTGGGTCAATTTGACCCGGCAGTCAAAGTGGAGGCTAAAAGGGGTCAGAAGTGTCAAATACTAAATGTTTCTTTGCAACTGTGTGACATATTTCACCCCAATCACTTTCCAATGTACATAAAAGAAAGTTTTAATACAAATTTTCATAAAAAGCGAGTGAATTATCCTTATTAAACCATGATCTTTGAGAATTAAAGAACACCAATGCATAAATATTGATTTAAATGATTCGTAATGGAGCTAATAATGGGATTTAAAAAATGTTTATTGGGATTTTTTTGGGTCCCGCCCCCTTTGAATCATTAAATATGCCCTGGGTCAAGTTGACCCAGGAACATTAATGCTGTCCCTAAGAATCGAACATAACAGGAGGGTTAAGAAGTATTCTGTACATGTATGTTTGAAAACCAGCTTAGGAGCTTTAACCCTCCTGTTTTAAAGTCTATTTTAGGTAAAATGCGCCTTCCAAACCAGCTAAATGCAGCATAAACATCTGGGCAGCATGTGACAGAAGAGGAGTCATGTTAATTAATCAACATCACTTCATACATTTTTTATTTTTTTTTAATTAAAATAAAATAGCAGAAATCTATGTCATGTAAAACTATTGTATTTATATTTAGGGCTTTCCCATGAACATTAAGAAAGGTTTTAACATGAATTTTCATGAAAAATAAGTGAGTTATCCTCATTGAACCATGATCTGTGAGAATTAAAGAACACCAATGGACTAAATCTGGATTTAAATGGTTAGTAATGGAGTTAAAAATTTGATTTAAAAAAATGTTTATTGGGATTTTTTTGGGGTTCTGACACTTTTGGATGATTGAATTTGCCCCAGGTCAAATTGACCCGGGAACATTATTGCTGATCCAGAGAAACGAACATAACAGGAGGGTTAAGACGATTCAAAAAGCAATATGATCAGTGTAAGCTAACATTTCTCAAGTCAATAATATTTATAATTTTGAGGGATGATTTAGGATAGGATGACCTTTTTAGGAGTTATTGACAACATTTATTTTCTTAAATCAAATCATAAATAAATACTTCGACATTTACATTGGTCCAAGGAAGGGTGTGCCCAGACTTTTTTAAATTATGCAGCTTTTTTTAACTATTCACCCCACTGTAATAAATACTTGATTCTGATTCATCAAAACCCAGACATAATGGTTATTCATTTTGAATAGTAAAAACAACGCCAGGGACAACTTGATCACACGTCATATTAAATCATCTTGTCCCACCCTGTCAGGATTCTATTTCCCATAAACACATCCACCATGATGATTATATTTGTCATGAGTCCCTATTTCATGACTCTTCGTGGAGGCGCTAATCACAATGATCCAGACACTCCTGGATATCCCTGTGAACTCACTCCTGTGTCCATGTGCATGTTTTTACCCATCATTAAACTGTCAAACTACATGACAGTGGACAGCTGTTAAGTACAGCAGCTGCATGCAGGGCTGCCACTTGCAGTCCCGACACCAGATATTACACAAACTGTCAACAGAAGAACTTGTGTTTGAAATGCCAAAAAAAATAACCAAGTTCAAATTGTATTCCTTGCAACATTCTTGTTTGCTTAGTGTTTGTCCTTGGGGTTTAATTTTCAGAAAACATCACATATAAATAACAGAATACTCTCCTGCAGCTGCTTTTTAAATCATGTGGGAACTGTCTTTTAAACAGCAGCAAGGGGTTTTCAAAATACAACAAGACTTAGCAGTCACAGATATGTATTCCTCAGGCATGTTGGCCCTCTGTCTCTGTCTGCGTTCTCAGAAACCCTCAGACTTTATAATGTAGTCACAGTTAATTAACTACAATGAGTCTGACTGGTCTCAGGATACACAGTCTTATCTCACTGAGCGTCCAGTCGTGCTCTGTGCTGCGTTCAGTGTGTCTCTGCAGTGTTGTGCAAAGAGATGCTGGCCTCTTGTTTCCTCTGCCTCCTGTGTCTCCAGAGCAGCACAGCCAATAAGAGGAGCAGCAGGAAGCCCAGAGCTCCTCCTATGAGTCCTGCTTTGAGAGGCAGACTGCTGTCTCTGGGCTGAAACATCATGCAGGACTCCTCGCTGCTTCCTGCATCGTTCACAGCCACCACACAAACCTTAGCGACATTTTCTATGTCGCCTAGTGCACCGCCTCTCTGGTCCTTTCCAAACTTCTGCCTCTCTTTCCCTCCAACTGTCACAGCATACAATGTGACATAAGAATAAGGTGCACACCATTGAATTACGACCTCAGACCCATTCCAGGACACTGATTTCAGATCAGGGGCCTCTGGGGCCTCGTTATGTAGAGTGGCACCTCGACACAAGCACCCGGTGGAGACCGATAGGTTAGCACAGGGGATCTGACTCTCCAGACAGGGGTTGTAGTTGCATTTTGTAGGTTTTACTGTTACTGGAAGGAGCGATTTTCTGGGTTCCGATGTGGTTAATTCAAATACATTGTAATCCTCTGAGGTAAGGTCCTCATCTGAAAACCCACGTGGTCGTAGAGGTCCCGTTGGATTCTCATCTGACGTTGTGGGAAGGGGAGAGGAACCTCTGATGAGGAGCAGGCAAATGATCACTTGAAGGAAAGGACGGTCCCTGCAGGAAGCCATTGTGCTCTGTGGAGATCAGACACAGAAAAAATGAGAAGTCTGTTTTTTGCATAAGTCTGAAGAGTATCAGCCTCTTGGGTTTCCTGCCATGTGTACATTCAGAAGAACTTTTTGTCTGGAAGAATGAGGACACTGTTATTTCTCCCCTGATGCTGTCTTTTAGAGGTTGTATGACTGCACAGAGGAAGACCGCCATGAATGAAAATGTAGTTTAAAAGTGAGCCTAGTTTCAGTCTGACAGTAGAATAAAATCTGCCTTACATTGGAGCATAAAGGGTTTTATTTAACAAAGTAACACTCTGTTTTTCCTCTCTAGTACACATGCAGAAAATGTGGAAATTTCATCAGCTCAATTGTATTATTCTCTGACATGTTTGTTAATGATTTATGCCGTTGTGTACACACCGTCTGGAAATAATCCTCACTTGTTAAGCTTTGGAGCTACTTCATACTAATTCAGCATTCCAGGCAGTATTGCTCAACAGGTCCAAATGCCTCTCACACACCCAGAACACACACACACGGGCACACACAGCTCTGTCAGCAGGATCCACTTACAGGGAAAATGCCTGTTCCACTTCCAGAGGAATCCACACAAACATACCTGCTCAATGGTTAACATGCACAACCAAAGCTCATTCAAAACCGTGCTCAAATAAGTCTAAGCTGAACTGAGCACGACTAGGAGCGTCTGTGAATACTAACTAGTGCTCTTTGTTTCTGCCTCAAACAAACTCTGCTCTGAAATTTGCCAAATGTGAGAAGATATGAACTTACCTGCTGATTCAAAAGTTTCTTTATCAAAATATGCTTCAGCTCCGGTCTTGTGTGTCTCTTGCCTCTCTTTCCTCTTTATATCATCCAACAATCACCTCCTTCTTTCTGTCCTCCCACAATCCCCCCTCTCCCCTCTTCCTGACCCGTCTGCACCAGCTCCACCTCCCTCCTCCTCTCTCTAAATGCTTCAGCAGTGTGACTTTCTGAGTGAGTGTGCATGCTATTAGTGGTATTACTCAAGTCTGTTATTAGTTACCTAATGCTACCTACATTTCTGACTAAATGAAGCACAGATTCCTTTTGCATGTCTCCACAGTGGCAGGTTTTTCAGAGCATGTCTCACTTGTTAATGAGCTCTTGTTTTCCTTTTAGGGTTGAGCGGAGATGAATGGGATTGGGAAGCCTCATTTGATGCAGCTGAATGTGTCATCCCTGACATATGCAAGTGGCTCCAGAAAGCCTATCCCAGCTACTCGGGTATATTCTCTCACTTAAATGAAATGTGTGACCTCAAGTTCAGACTTACTCAACTCAAAATAAAACTGAAATAACTTAAAGAGTGGTGCAGATGTTCCCCCAAAAGGCCGGAAATGGACCTGACAGGACATGTTTAAGAGATAAAATGTGGCGTATAAAAATGTCCAAGTTGGAACTTGAACTTGAAGACAGAAACTGAACAACATGAGAGGTATAAAACTTTGCGAAACAACCAACATCACGTACAGAAAGGTCTCTTGGGGGTTATGAGGGCCTGAACAAGGGAACTGATCAGACTGAACATCAAAAGCGTTTAAAGCTGCTGTAAGGAGTTTTTGGTCAGTAATGAAACAGACTGTAAACAACTGTGATACCCCTAAATGACCTAAAAAGCAAACAAAACCATCATGACAAGATTAACATTTCTATATGTATTTCCATTGTCTGAAACTGCTGCTGGGGGGTAGGTGTAAGGCAAAGTGATGCTTTGCATTCTCCGCAAACAGCATGTTTTGGGGGTCTTTTTCACAGCAAAGACTCTAGGTGAGTGAAACATTTGGCCATTACAAGAAAGCAGGAAAGGTTTTGTTTACAAACCCTAGACAGCTAAAGACCCTGCTCTTTTGTAAACAATATGCACTTAGCTAGACTATTCTCCATTGTTGTCCCCAGTAGCAGATCATGTCGTCCAGCTACAGTTGACTCGCACCGTCCAACTCTACTCTGGGAATCTGTGTTCAGCTCTTGAGTGACCCAGCACTTGGTACTTTGGTCATTATTGTGGTGATGTTAATTGTTGATGATGATAATGGAAGGTCTTAAATTGTTTGGTTGCTTCATTGTAGATGTTCCTTATTTTACAAAAAAAAAATCCTTATTTACTTTTGTGTATTGCCTTCACACTGCTTGGCAGTACCTGCATCCAAATGGACTTGAAGCACTTTTTTACTCTTACTGATCTTGTTTCCTCTTGTCTAGATTTTTGCTTGTGTTGTTCTTGTTCTTGTATGTATGTCGCTTTGGATAAAAGTGTCTGCTAAATGACATTGTAACATTGTATTTACATATTGTTTTAAAAAGAGATAAGAGGTACCACTTTGTCCACAGGGGATACCAAAGTCAATACAAACTGAAAACTTCCCATAAGAGCTTTAAGTGAAATTCAACCAATGATTTTTTGTGCAACAGATTGTGTCTGTCATTTAGTTGTTTGCTTTCTCTTTAATTTTCCCTGTGAAGTTAGACTACACATTTTTTTCTATGCCCTTATCCTCTTTATTTAATATTCTTATTATTGCTATTATTGAGATTTTTGACTTATTTATTTTCAAAATGTGAATTTCAATTATGTTATAATTTATATTACTTTTTGTGTCTTTATTTCCTTTATTTGCATAAAATGTTAAAACAATTATAATAATAACTGAGCACAAATACTTTACTTTGACTGTAAGAAATAAAATAAAAATATCATTATATATATACATATACAAAAAGATTGTGTCTATCTGAGAAAAAAATGTAGAACTGATTATGCAAAAAAAAAGATTTGATTCTTGTAGATGTGGATGTCAATCAAACTCAACAACTTTTTTTGGTAAATATTTTTAACTAGTTATCAGGAAGGGTTGATAAAGCAAACATTATATGGCCTTTTAATAACCCCCCAGCTGATTTATTATTACTATGATTATTATAGGATCAATGAGACCCTTTTAACTGGGACAACCTCCTTAATTCTTTTATGTATAGTATTTTTATAGACATATTTCTGATGACAACATATAAACTAAACAAAAGTTAAAACCCTTAACCCAACCTAAAAGTTACACACACACCAGTGCTCATGCAATCACTTACAACTGGGGAAGAGGGACACAGAGAACCCTAATAAATGTATTAAAGACCCAAGTCAAAGACACAAAAGCATTCCTATCATTACAAATAGTCCCCGGTCGGAGTTTGCCAAGTTATCAAACAAAAACAAAAGCATGATAATTAAATGTATATGCAGTTAAAATTATTAGAAATACTGAATGATTGGTTTCATTTTATGTCAATACTTTGGATTGTTTGTCCACAATTTTTTCGTTTGAATAATCAAAACCAGGTCATGCAGCCATTTTCTAAAGCGTGGTGGATTTTGGTGTCTTCCACTCTTTCAGAATAAGTCTGTTTTTGATAAAACCATCCCCATCAGGAGAGCTGTGTCCTCTGAGTCTACAAAAGGGGCCAAGTTTCAGTGAGGAGAGAATCCTTTGAAACCCTTTGTTTTTCTGAGAGTCCCAGAAAAACATAAGAAAAGATACATGAAAAACTTATGTAGCAGAACTGATAAATTAACGGAAAGTCTCAAAATAAATGCAACAATGCACCTTCAAGTAGTTTACATTTGTCACAAATTAGGGGACACAGAGGAGTTAAATTTAACTTCGGTCTGCTATTTATCAAGAAACTATCAAACAACACAGTCTTGATTTCTGTCTAAGTGTAATTGCCAAAGAGCACAGTCCACGTTTGTTAACAGATGATAGTATTCGGCATCCTTTGTATGTCAAACTAGGCAAACTACACCCAAACAACATCCCAGAAAGAAAGCTCAGCTCAGCTCTGTAGATGTCCAAGAAACAGAGGGAGCTCTGTATGAGACGTTCTGTCGATGTGGCATTTGGAACAAAAACTTTATGTGACAGCTGTGTGGCTTTAAATCCGTCTCTGAACACGCACACATCCGCATTAAATCTAAGCTTAGTCTGCAGGAAAAGTGACGACAGTTAGCACATGCTGTTCAGTAACAGAGAGTTTTACTGAAACTAATGAAGTGAGCTCGGTCACACAACAAGGCAAAACTCAACCAACGCGAGCCTCTCTGATGGAGTCACTTTAAGAGCTATGAGGTATACAGCTGCTATACCAAACTCTATTAAAATGTTGGCTCTTCAAGTAATTCTGAAAAAATGTATACACTGACATGTAAACCATCATGACCAATATCACTTTTTTAAAGCTTGTATCAATGTTTCTATTCATCAGTTGGTTTTAATCATCTTTTGTTTAAAGCTCCTGTGAGAACTTTTTTACTGGTTATGAGACAGACTGAAATTTATACTGATGCCTCTATGTGACCTACATAACAAATCTAAATCATAGCAACATGATTGATTACTTCTATACAGTTTTTTCATGTTTCTATTACCACTGCTGCAGGGTAGGTGTCAGACAGAGTGAGTTAATGCTGCAAAAACAGGTTTATTTTACTTTCCACACAGCAAATATTCACAATGAGTGATCAATCTTACTGTTATTAATTGAAAGCATAGTGTGATTTTTCATGAGAAAACACTACATTAAAATATACAGGACAGGATCAGCAAAGAAACATGAGTAAAAGCTTTGTCCACAGGAGGCGCCAAAGTCAATTCAAATCAAGCAGCAACCTCTGGTCTCAAACTATGAAGCCCATGCGGAAGTGTTATAAACTGCAATTCTTCGAGAATCCACTTGAGGCTGGCTGCAGAAACACCGGAAACCACATAGACACCAATTCAAAAAAGACGATCTTTGCAGCATTAATAAACATGTTTACAACCTGGTTCAAAAAACGGCTTGGGTCTACGTAGCAAATCTCTCTATCAGCACACACTGTACAGGGGGGTGAATTTTTTTCTAACGTGACGGATCAGAAGACATTAAGATTACAAGTTTTTGCCCAAATAAGGACATGACTGACTTGACTCCTGGACGGGAACACATAGCTGTTGGCTAGGAGGCTCAAACTCCGCCCCTTTACATCACACTCTGCCTGGTTGAGTTCCACATTTCCAATACGGCAGCCGGCGCTTCAAAACAGCGCTCAGGAACAGATGGGTGACGTCACGGATACTACGTCCATTATTTATACAGTCTATGATTCAAAGTGTAAACTACAGTTTCTCGAGTGTCCGCTTGAGGCTGGCTACAGAAGTACCGGAAACCACATACACACCAACTCAAAAAGCCGATCTTTACAGCAGAAATAAACATGTTTACAGCCTGGTACAAAAAAAGTAGTCTGGATAGTTCTCAATCAGCACACACTGTAAGGTGGGTGAATTTTTTCATAAAGCTGCATTTTCGAAGATATTAAGATTACAAGTTTTCCATTATGAGAGGCCCAGCTGACTTAATTGGCAGGCGGGAACACTGTAGCTGTTGGAGAGGAGGCTCAAAGCCCGCCTCTTTACCTCACACTAGCTCAACAGCATTTAGGTTGAGTTCAGCATTTCCAATATGGCTCCTGCCAACGATTGGCTTCAAAACAGCACTTCAGAAACAGATGGGTGACGTCACGGATACTATATCCATTATTATACATGGTCTATTGTTGAGTTTGTGTGTTTTGGTTGAAGTGCTACAAGTAAAGTATGCGCGATGTTGAAGATGAATAAGTGTTAAAATGCATTAATGCATAGCAGATTGTATCCACAGTGTCTTATTTGCCTCATCTTAACTTTTCCATTTGATGTCACATTAGAAGTGCAAAGTAACATGGATTGTATTGGGGTTTATTTGAAGCTCAAGACATGACAGTCCATTATTTTTAAGTAGTGATGTGGAATTCAAAATTATTTACAAATGAAATAAAAAATACATTTTAGTGCTTTGCTGTGAAATCCCAAACTAACAGCAGGTTTAACAAGTGTTCTTCGGGTTAACTTCTTCAACCCTATTTCTGCCAAAAAGCCCAAATACATCTGTTTGAGTTTCAGATTGTAACACTGAAAAATGCAGAAAAAGTCCAAGGGGATGAAAACATGTGCAAAGCCCTTCATGTTGTGGAAATGATTCTACAGAAAAAGGAGTTCATATTTTTGAGTTACCTCATAAAACTTAATGATTATCGTAAGGGCCTTGTTTAGCTCTACACAGTGAGTCAGTTGTGCATTGTAATGGTAAAATCCGTTCCTTTGTGGTCAACTGCCCGAGACGCCCCATCTCTTGACCCCTCATCAAGACACTAGGTCCCATTGTGTTTTAAATTGTGACGTCTAGACCCTGAAACCTCCTTGATGAATACACAATCCCATCCTGGTGCAGATACCTACAGCAGACAAAGGGTGTGAAAGGGTGTGAAAAACACCTTAGGGACCCCACCCTGATGTAGATACCTGCAACAGACAAAGGGTGTGAAACACACCTTAGGGGGCGGTCCTCAGGTATAAATGTTCGAGCTTTCCCCATGTTCGAGGTCTTTCTCCATTCCAACCGCTCGGGTGTTGACTGACCTTTTCCTTGCAAAGAAAATAAAACCTTGTCGGCCGGCAGAAGTCTCTATTTCATTATTCACCAGAAATGGGAAGTAACGGCGAAAACTTCCACAACAGCATCCACAGCTGGCTCTTTCAAGGAAACTGAGACACACACCCGTCATTATTTAGTCCAAAGATGGCTTTACAGGGAATCAGAGCTTCTCAGAAACAGATTTAAAGTGACTGAGTAGGAAATGTTTGTGTTGTGACTCTGGAAGTGCAAGAAACGTCAGCAGATGGTAACTGTTAGATGGTTTGTTATATAAGCTCACAACGCGCTTCCCCTCTCTACCATGGACCACATCACTTTTTCCCCAACCACCACTTGTGTGCAGTCTGGGAGGGGTCTGCTTTCTTCATCAGGGACGACTCCATCAGAAACAACTTATTTTTAAATATGAAATGGAAGCTTCCCAATGGAATAGAAAAAGCTACTTTTATAGTATAGTTATGAGTATCTGCACAATAAATAATGTTCGTGTGTTTGAAACTATAAACTCAGGCAGGCCAGGGGGTTACATATTGCCTCATCACAAGTTATTGGTCAAGTGAAGCATATGTTGGGATTTTGTTTTTAACAGCACACAGGGAAAATATAAACTACAATAACTTCTGGATAAAGCATTTGCAATTTATCTCCCTATTTGGCAGAAGTGGTTCAAAAGTTGGTTTTACATTTTTCACTGTTTAAAACATATTCCTCCTAAAAATTCAAGCCACAAATTTTCAATAATAGAGTAATGAACTCCTCATTGTACAGTGTATTGCTGAATTATTCACAGATACTGAATCAGAATCAGAATCAGCTTTGTTGGCCAGGTATGCTTGAACATACAAGGAATTTGACTTTGGGAAACTGTGCTCTCTTTGTACAAGGCATAAGAATAAGACATACAAATAAAAATAAAAATATAATAACAACAATATAATAATAACATCAGCAGCTATAAATACAAAAGAACAACAAGTAGGCATGACTAATATGTACAGACTGAAATAATATGATAATAGTGCAGTGGTGAGTAGCAGAGGTAGTTTTTAAATTTAAAAAAATAGTAGTTAAATAATAAAATAAATAGAAATATGGAATTCTGCTTGGAGAATTGTTGCGTTGTATATTTACAATGCGTACTTTCTTGAAAAAAAAATAGATGAACAATGCAAAGGAAAATCTAGGTGAACATCTTAGTATCTGTTGTGTCATGATGAGCTATCCCAATGGGAAATGACTAATATAGGGCTGAAAATCTGACCTCATGTGTCTTGTACCATTAAAGCAGTCCACAGTGCCTCCTAGAGCCTACAAAATAAAACATTGCAAGGCTGAACTAAATACTGAAGTGAGGGTGTATTAAGCAAAGAGTCAGGCGGGGCCTGTGCACTTCTAGTTACACAATCGGGTGTGTGTGGGACAGTAATTAGTTCCCATGATGGATAGTTACATTGTACAGTTCATCTGAGAAGCATCACAAAGTTCATGGTGTATTTGGCGACTTTCCGAAAATAGTCATCTGGCAACAGCATCCTGTAGTAACAGCTCCGCCTACAGTCTGCTGCTGTGAGACAAGCTGTTCTCTCTTTATATCACAATAAACAGTTTGTTTAACCCCTTAATGGTTAGTGACCTTGTTTACATTATGTTTTGAACTCTGAAAGTTTAATTTGAGATCATGGAGAAGGAAAAAGGTTGAACTTATCTCACCAAATGGCTGCTGCAGCCTCCTGCCGGGCACAGAGGCGCATTGCACCCCGAAATTTGACTTGCAGGTTAACAAACAGGTTGCTTACCGCGCTACACCTGCTGGACCCGACGTTAGAAAAATGTAGACATTATGAATTGTATCAAGACTCCATAGGAAAAAAAATACGCCAAATTACCATCTTATGTTGCAATTTTTTTTTGCTAAATTTAGGCCTATGAAAAAATATGTTTAGCCTAATCTATTTTAGGGATTTACTAAAATATATTATTTTTATTATCATTTATTTATATCATATTAATTATTTAGTTAGTTAGTTTTTATACTCTGATTCACCTAGGTATCACTTTAATGAAATATTTCTAAACATCTTAATTTTTGGCAATTGATCATCATCAATCTCTATTTTCAGTAACTTTGTAGTGAGGTGTGTTCCTGTCTGACCACATGGTCAGGCCACCGATCTGACTCATCAGAAGAATTAATGGAATTAATGGAAGTGATTTCTCATTGACCCACGTTGTTTTCTGGTGAAGATTATACTCAATTTTTTATATACAGAAGAAAATAAAAGTTAAGTTGGTTGATTTTAGTCCAAAAATAGCCTTTCAACAGACAATAGGCCTATAACTGACCATGAACAGTGCATGACACTGAATGAAGGGGTCAGCTAAGATGATTGTGTTACCTTTTTAAAGTAACAATATATACATAAATATAACATCTACCATACTTAGGTGCCAGGGGTTTCAGAAGATATGATTGGTGAAGTCAGAGATAGTAAACAATGCCATTCATTAATGTAGGCTATTTGCATGCAAACTTCATGCCATGCTTACATAAGCCAGTGTAACTCTGAGTAAAGTGTTATCTAAATAGTCAGCACTTTATCAAACAATGATGAAACGTGATTAAACTCTGGGATAATAATAGCCTTGACAGAAATGCAGTGGTGGACAGTAACAGAGTAAATTTACTTGAGTTCTGTACTTTAGTACATTTTTTGAGTATTACTATGGAGTATTATTTTTGGAGGATACTTGTTACTTTTACTCCACTACATTCAGAAGACAATGATTGTACTTTTTACTCCACTACATTGCTATCAATGCTCTAGTTATTCACTACTTTAGCTTTGAAGTCAGCTCATGAATTTCCTTCTCTTTTCTGAAATCTGATCCCTAATACAGTAAAATGTGTTTGTGTAGTTCTGTTTGTCTCAGTGGTTTAGCCGTACCTGTATATGGTGCGTCTCTACGGTTGAACGTGGAGCAAACACAGATTAAATTTCACTCAGATTCAGTAATGATGGCTATAATTCTCCACCTGAGCACCCATGGCCATATCTTCAGCCCTTGTTAGAGGTTTTTGAAATGAAGAATGACACATATCATTTGAAATGTTCACCCTGTTTCCCACTCTGCCCAAACATACAGAAATTCAAAAATCCATTGTGAGAAAGCATGTTGAGCTAAGTAACATTTGTTTCATTCAGGATGAACATTTCAAATTGAGTTGTTTGTGCTTGGAGTAACTTATTTTGTTTTTATTCCATGGTATAGTTTCTAGAGATTTCAAGTAATTGTTCCTAAATAAACATAATGTAACAGAATGTACTCCTATGTATTCTTGACTGCA
This sequence comes from Notolabrus celidotus, assembly GCF_009762535.1. Lineage (NCBI taxonomy): Eukaryota > Metazoa > Chordata > Actinopteri > Labriformes > Labridae > Notolabrus > Notolabrus celidotus. The sequence continues at coordinate 12,806,071 of NC_048276.1, forward strand.
CTTACTGTATGTATTGTGAAAATACAACGTTTTGAGATATTTTTAAGAAGTACTTTGAATACTTAAGTATTTTTAAAAACATCTACTTCAGTACTTTAACTCAAGTAATAATCTGACAGAACAACTTCCACTTGTATTGGAGTAATATTTGACCTAGAGTGTCTATACTTTGACTTAAGTAATGAAGCTGTGTACTTTGTCGACCACTGCAGAAATATCATCAAGTCAGCATTCAGGGGAAATTTAACTCATAGGAGGAGCAGCTATATGTTGACGTCATCTCTCTGCGACAGGCCTCGGTGTACTGTACTGTACTGAACGGTGCAGTCCTGCAGACAGAAGCTGGACATGGGTGAGTCGTTTCTGAGGGCCATGGTTTCAAAGAGTTTGAGAAATAATTTACGGACTTAAATGACGCTCTCAAAGCCCGTCAGGACATTTCTCCCGCAGACTCACTTTACCTGCAAAAGTTCTTCTTTCACCGACTGGTGCTGTTTATTTTAAAAAGCTAGCAGGCTAATGTTAGCGACCGCAGCCAGGCCCAGCAGAGAGTCTCACCTCAGAGTTTGGCAACACTGGCTTCAACAGCAAATAAGACAAATGTAATTGCTAACACTTCACTCTTTGCTCTTTATATTTCCAACAACAGAAGTTAAATATTTAATCATTTCCGCTGTGATTTTGACTGTTTATGCAGCACAGGGGAACCTAGCGTAGCCTTTGAACGTTAGCTAACTACATTAAAGCTAGCTAACTACATTAAGAATCATGACTTCCAGGAGAACGGGCTATGCAGGCAGCATGGACTCCTCTCCATCAAATAGCGGTGGCAGTTCAGTCCACAGTGGAAATCGTAAACAGAGTATAATAAACATCCCCGACAGGGCTGGGGTCGAGCCCTGTTATGATCGGAAAGCAGACAAGTCTGGATACGGAGCCTTGCAGGGCAGCATGACTGTAACATCCCTGAAATCACGGCTCGCCCCGACTATTCAAACAGCCATGTCCGCGGCTGTGGACACTCTGTTGGGAGAAGTGGTGCTTGTGCTGAATGAGACTCAGCAAGAGCTGCTGCACAAGGAACAAGAGAATGAAAGACTCAAGGTGCGTCTTGAGGTGTCAGAGAGGGAGTTAAAGACTCTGCAGGAGTGTCTGTGTAGCGCCCAGAAGCTCATAGACCAGCTCCAGATCTCATACACAGGCACTCAGAACATCAGTCAGTCAGTTTTTGCTCCATCGCTGTCTTCCATGGCTTCAATGACCTCAGGCTTGGACAGAGACCACCAGAACTCCAGGAATGTGAATGGAGCCGGGGTCGACTTGGGTCTTGGTGGATCTGTGGATGAATCACTTCATGGGTTTGAACCAAGAGATGACTACAAAATGTGCCAGCTTTCAATACAACCGGATGGCTCTGTGACTAACCACAGTCTGGACTTTGCATCCAACACATCTCACATGTGCTCAGATTCCAGCAGACAAGGTAAATATACAGTGTGTGTTGTCTGAGTAATTCTCTTGATTCATAAAATTGTAGGTTTTTAAATCACTGCTGCAGCTTTCCCTTTTAACTGTCTCTGCATGTTTTGATTTGTCTCTAGATGAGAGGCAGTCTCAGGGTCCAGGTGGAACACCGAGGTTTGAGATCAAAGAGGAGCAGGGACCTTCTTCAGGCTCTGCTCAGTCCAACAGGAAGGATTCTGGCTTACGCAGTGACAACAGAGTTGGTGATGAGGACAGATCGTCCCATGGCATGGGTGACCTTGGTTACGTTCAAGTTGGAGAGGAGGGAGGTTCCCAGCGTTCCTTTACTCAGCCTTTGCGTCACCAAAGACCTGTGCGGGACTGCAGCAGTAATCTGCAGCAAGCCGGACTTGATGGACAGAAACAGTTAGGTAGGACTTCTGGAGCCGGGAGAGGAGACAGTGTTTCACCGGGCAGAGCAGAGGACTCTGCAGGACCGTCGACTGACACAGTAGGGGAGCCTTCTATTGATCGACCACATCACTGTTTAGAGTGTGGAAAGACTTTCCGTCTAATCTCCAGCTTGAAGAAGCACATCCGCATCCACACAGGAGAGAAGCCTTACCCCTGTGGAGTCTGTGGTCGTCGTTTCCGTGAGTCAGGAGCGCTCAAAACCCACTTGCGCATACACACGGGCGAGAAGCCGTACTCTTGCTCCGAGTGTGGAAACTGCTTCCGCCACTTGGACGGTTTGCGCAAGCACAGGCGCACGCACACCGGAGAGAAACCCTACGTGTGTGCAATCTGTGGAAAGCGCCTGAGCCGCCTGCAGCACCTCAAACACCACCAGCTCATCCACACCGGAGAGAGACCGTGCTGCTGCCCCTTCTGCAACCGCAGCTTCAAGGAGCCGGCTGCACTGCGGAAACACATCCGCACGCACCGCGAGGAAGGTAGCCACATGGGATTGGGTGCCAGCGATGACACCGACCCTGACGCCTTGGACGACATAAACAATCTCCACCCCGCCGCTCCATCCCCTCAGATGAGGTTTGGGGAGTGGGGAGCTGAGGAGGATGACAGCTCTGTTGTGGACTGTGTGTAGGGGAGGATTTTAACTGTTAAGTGTTCTTCCCATGATATATGGTCTCCGGGTGGAATAAGCTGTTTGCTTAGTTAGTTAAGATGACACCTAAGGTCATCTCTGTTCCATGCTGTTAAAGTGAAAATAAGGCTGCTTATAACCCTGGCCATTAGACTTGTCATGTTTGAAACTCTCAGATGTAAAGATAACTTTTGAAATATCCACTGTACATTTTTCAACAGTAAGTCTTTTTGTCTGGACATTCCTCATGCAGCAGCAGCAGCTCACAGGCAGGGGGGAGCCGGTTTGTCATCCATTCGGTCATTATTTGAGAAATACAGGGCAGAGTCGTCTCCCCAAATTTACAATAGCAGTGCCTTGAACACTGGGTCGACAGTCAACTGAGTTACTACTACTGCTGCTGTTCAATATAGTTCTCATCTGCATTTTAGTGTCATTATTCTGCTCATTAGTGTATTCTATTTCATACATACTGTAACAGGCAGAGACTGAATTTGCTGTTTTCATATTTTGGCTTTTACCAAAAGACTGAAGTGCTGACCCTCAGGGCTGGTTCATGCTTCATGTAGGCTTTACCCCAGTACTCATCCTCATCTAACGTCTGGTCTTATTTTTCCCTACTAAATCTGTTGGGAGGTTCTTAAGCATTGCCTGTGCAAGTCTCAGAGTGTGCACAATTTAGTGGTCATAAGCTGTAAGAATTGATCTGTTTGCTTCCTGTCTCCTCGGGCCTGTGTACTGGGAAGCAGGATTTGTGGTTGCTGAGGCAACTCCAGGGTTGACTTTGTGTTTTAAGTTCTATGAAGTATGGTGCACTTCTTACCCGAGGGGTAGATCAGGATGGTAACTTATGTTGAACACCTAACCGGCTCCAGGGCACGTCATGTTCAGGATAAGTGATCATCCTCTGAAAAATACAACCACCCGGTGATCCATCAATTCACTTCATGGTGGAGCTGTGTGAGCTGATGCAGAGAGGAGTAGGAAGAGAGCATAAATGATGAAAGTTATTAATGGTGCTTTTTAAAATCATCCTTTAACAGAGACTGAAAGTCTTACATCAGAGCCTTGAAGTTGTTGCATTTATTACATGTGAAATTGACTGCTTATTTCTTTGAATCATACCTTTTATATTCATTTTTATCTCGGTACCACTTCATGCCTTCAGGGCTGTGGCTAAAATAATATGCCCAAAACACACCACAAGAAAACTTTAGAGCAACAATGAGGTTTAAGGGAATAGAGGGGAGTTCTAGTCAGATGTAATGTGTGCTGTCAATTATCCAAAAGTGTCAGAACCCCCAAAAATCCCCAAACACATTTTTTGAAATTTAATTTTAACTGCATTAATAACCATTTAAATCCAGATTTGGTCCATTGGTGTTCTTTAATTCTCACAGATCATGGTTCAATGAGGATAACTCACTCGTTTTTCATTAAAATTAATGTTAACACTTTTTTAATTTAAATTGGAAAGCCCTAAATATAAATACAATAGTTTTACGTGACATAGATTTCTGTTTATTTTATTTTACTTTTTTACTTTTTTTTTTTTTATGAAGTGATGTTGATAAATTAACACGACACCTCTTCTGTAACATGCTGCCCAGATATTTATCCTCCATTTAGCTGGTTTGGAAGGCATATATAGCCTAAAACAGGCTTTAAAAAGGGTCAATTTGACCTGCAACATAACTTCAAATTTTCAAATATAGTTCGCTCGTTCTATAGTTTGTACGTAGGATGACCTCCTGATGGTTGACCCGCTGATGTTAACAATTGGTCATACATTGCAGACTCCGCCCCCTTTAATGTGAACGCTCTCCGACTAACTCTAGGTTTGTATATCATGTTGATAACCGTTTTCAAGAGACCACTTTGCACAGTCTTCCTCTGTCAGCCAATCAATCACTTGAAAACTAATTTGTCAAATCAGTTGTGACAATACTAACGGTAACCAAGAAAAGCACAAAATACATTCAGATAACAGATGAAAATCTTAATGTTAGTTTAGCTTTGCTCTAATGAAGCAGGCTGTAATCTTAGAAGCTAACTTGTTACTTTGAGTACATTAACACAGTATTCTGTTTATGTGCGTGTCCATGAAGCATGAACCATCCTTACTCTGCTCTGTCTCATCTCCTCTTGTCACTCGGCTCATCTCTCATCTGTCTCAGTCAAGCTGAAGAGCTTGAATCATGAGTGTTGACATTTGACGGTGTCTGTATGAACAGTTTATTGTTACAACTACAAGCAGATATTTAAAAAGACATGAGCACTGTAAGTTAGCATCAGCATCGACAGCTTGTTTCAGTCTTCTGTATCACATTATCTTCGCCATGGACCATATCCCAGCATTCCATCTTTTCATTCAGGCTCCCACCGTACATCAGGAAAGCCTCTCCGTGTATCCAGACTTGTATTATTGTTACCAGCCAATTACTTGCAGACAGACTTTGGTGCTCGCATGTGCATATCTGATCCTCTGCTGTAGGCGGTTAATGCTTGGCTGGCTGTTTCTGTAAATAAGAATGTAGTTTAGTTATTCTATCTGGACTAATGAGGGTTAATGTGTGGACAAGTGCAACAATGACTTTTTTTTTAGAAACAAAGTAACGTAATTTGAAAACACCAGTATGCTAACGTACCATGTAAATACATACTATCTTACTAAACTTCATGTTCCTCACGATGCCCTCATGTGACTGACTGTTACATCCAGGTGTTAATCTTCTCAGCCTTTTCGGGCTCTACTGTTTTTCTCTGCTAACTTAAACCATGTATACGACTATTATGATCTTCATGTAACCATTCCATGTACATTTACAAGTGTAAGCCGATTAAAGAGGCACTCAAGACTGTAAATTCATCTGTTACTGTGACCCCAGAAGTCAATTTGCCAAGGTAGTCTCTCTCCCAGATAATCCTATTTATTGTTTTTGTATTCCACACAGGGAGGCCTCTGCATGTAGGTTCGGACTGAAACATCATTCCCTCATAAGAAGTCAGCGCTCAATGTGAAATACTTTACTTTTTTATGCTTCTGTGTTCAAAATATATCCTCTCACATCACAGTCATCCTGTTACCTACTGTACATGTTACTATATTAAAGGGCCTTGTTTCTACTTCTTGTTTTTCTGTAGTTGTTTATTCTACCTGTCCAGCTTTGAGGCTACATTTACGCCATCACGGCTGTGCAACAATATAGCAGTTATTTTTAGATCCATCAAGCATTTTCACTTCATTTCATCGTATCGTTGCAGGAAAACCACATTTACCCTGAAGGAGAGTTTATGTTCCAACAATGACTGACACACTGCCAAGCAGATTGTGAAGGTGCTGCAGACACGCCCATAGAAAGCTCCTAAATAACACCCTACTCTTCCCAAGTGCTGAGTAATGAAAGTTGTGTTTATACACACAAAGTGGTGTTTGAGGTGGACTTTGCTGTGATGACAGAAGCTTTACAGGTTAGAGGCAACTGAAACTGTGAAACTTTTGCAGCATTTCATGCGCAGCACCTCTATTTCTGTCATGATTTAGAGTTGCTGGCGGATGAAGGTTTTTATTCAATGAAGTAAACAAATTTCCAGAAGGAGACAGTAACAAAGTAAATGTACTTGAGTACTGTACTTAAGTACATTTTTTTAGTATCTGTACTTTACTTGAGTATTATTTTTGGAGGATACTTATTACTTTTACTCCACTACATTCAGAAGACAATTATTGCACTTTTTACTCCTCTACATTTCTATCAATGCTCTAGTTACTCACTACTTTTGCTTTGAAGTCAGCTCATGAATTTCCTTCTCTTTTCTGAAATCTGATCCCCAAGACAGTAAAATGTGTTTGTGCAGCTCTGTTTGTCTCAGTTGTTTAGTCATACCTGTATATCATGCGTCCCCACGGTTGAACGTGGGGCAAACAGAGTAAATTTCACTCAGATCAGGCAGTTCATGTAGAGGTGGTAATGATGGCTATAATTCTCCACCTGACCACCCATGGCCATATATTCAGCCTGTTTTGAAATGAAGAATGATACATATCATTTGAAATGTTCTCCCTGTTTCCCACTCTGCCCAAAAGTACAACAATTCACTGTCCAACCTGAGAAAGCTACGTAACATTTGTTTCATTCCAGATGAACATTTCAAACTAAGTTGTCTGGGCTTGAAAAATCTTAGTTGCTGATTTTATTCCATGGTATAGTTTTTAGAGATTTCAGGTAATAGTTTCTAGATAAACACAATGAAACAGAATGTACTCCTATGTATTGACTGCACTCGTGCTTTGTGAAAATACAATGTTTTGAGATATTTTTAAAAAGTACTTTGAATACTAAAGTATTTTTAAAAGGAAGTACTTCAGTACTTTAACTCAAGTAATAATTTGACTGAACAACTTTCACTTGTATTTGAGTAATATTTGACCCGGAGTATCTATACTTTGACTTAAGTAATGAAGCTGTGTACTTTATCCACCTCTGCATATTTCAATTGTTCGAGTTTAACTCAAATTACTAATTTACTCTGTCTTTTTTGTCTGACGTCTAGCAAGGAGGTAAATCATATTTTTACAGCTTTTTTTTATTTTAACATGGATCATATTGTCTCTAATACACTTTATATAATGGTGCATCTCTTCAATGATAATTTTCCTCTGATCCAAGAGCCCCATGCAATTAGATCCAGTTGGATATAAAAACTGTGCTCCTAATTTAAAAAATGACATTGAGTGTGTTCCCCTTTTTTGATAGGAAAAGATGAAGAGGAATAGAAAATGTGAAGAAGAGAGGGGGATGATGTGCAGAAAAGAGCCCAGGTTGGACTTTGACCAGTGTAGCTGCAATGTGGACTCAGCCTTTGTACATGTGGAGTATGATCTACAAGGTAGGTTACCAGAGGTCACATTTCCTTCTTAATATCCAAGAGGTCACATACAAACACATTATATTTACAAAGAGCTGGATTATACCTTATTTTAGAAACTTCCCCTGTATTTGTATGCCATTCATTTTGCTATTAGTGTCCCTAGTAAGAACATCAGGTACATGCAAATAAATTATCCGTTCAATCTGACTGTTAAGCCGACTTTCTAGAAAATAGAATCACTGGTAAGAGTCCAAAGTCTAAACCAGGGGTTGATTCGTAAGAAAGTGCAGGAGAGGTGAACTATTCAAAATTTGTTTGTGGTTCTCAGCCTTTTGCTTTTCCCCTTTCCTCCTCCTCAAATGATTTAATGTGAATAATGTTTGACTTTATAAAATGTAGTGTGACGAGGTAAAAATGTGCAGCTTTTTGCAAGGAAAGATTGCAAAAAATAAAAAAACAGCAACTTCATGAAGTAAGAGATGTTTGCTTGACTTGTTCATCACCTTTTCACCTCCATTAGAAAATACATCTGAGTAGAAAGACAGTGTGTTTAGTTAGTAGTCTATATCTATCAATATATCATACATCTGAAAAAAACAGGACTGGTGTTTGTTTAAGGTTTTGAACTTAGACTTTCGGGATCACAGGCCGGCATTTTGTTGATCGAAAACTACGAGCCCATAGTCAGTCTCATGTGGAATGATGCAAACTTGTTCTGACAAAACAGACCACTAATGGGAGTTATGACATCAAGTCAAAACAAGTGCTGTGGAGGGCATTCAAACATAATATTTCCACTGAATTCATCAGTGTAGTGCAGAGTGTGCAGAGCTTGTGAATCGCAAGAAAGATGGTCAGTGAGGGCGAGATAGCCACCAGAAAAAGATTTAAACTGCAATCACGTCACCGGCTGTAAACAGGGTTCCTCATTGAGACCTGGAAACCAACACTTTATCAAAGTTTTAAATACTCCTGGTTTGTCTCCTTTAAACACAAGCTTAACGACATTTTTCCAAATTAGCTTGAGAGCAAACTGAGGAAAAATAACACAGAGAACATCAACAGAGACAGAAAGTAACAAAGTACTTTCACTTAAAGCTTGTATTTTTGTGAGGTTCTTCAACTTCTACTTTTAAGAGGAAAATCTGAGCTTATCTACACTGAAGTTATTTCAAAGTTAGGGCACTGTGAAGATTAACATCTTAAAAATGTTACCTGAAAATCCACACTTACACCCATACAATATTACAATTAACACCAGAGGAGACACTCTGCTTGTATTAACACTTTACCCTTATCTTTAAAGGAGGATTTTGTGTTATTCGGTTTAAATGTTTTTGTTGAGGTAGCAATAGTAAAACATTCAATGTTACAGATATTTTCCTCCTTTTCAAATAAATGAAGAAAAACAAAAATAACAAACAAACATACAAGTCAACAGATTTAGTGAGTAACACTAAAAGAAAAACAACAACAACATAGAGGAAAAATAATACTAAAAACCACCCACCCCTCCCCACGTCCACCAGACCCACCCACCCTGTCAGGACTTTACTTCCTGCCACTCCAAAGGAGGCCATTAATGTTTTATAGTAATTAGTTTAGTTTGTTTTTTTCAATATATTCAATATTTTAAAGTAGGGGAACCCAAGTCTTGCCATATTGCCCTAGATTATTTGAAAGTGAGAGCTGAATTCTCTCCATATGAGAGTTTTAATATTTCTTTGATTCTGCGTTTTTCTTGCAATAAATTAATTTCACATTGAGGTATTATTAGTTTTACTATGTACTGTCCTTTTACTTTGACCTACATGGTGTGTTAACCCAAAATAATCCGTTATCATACACATAGTTTACCTTCAGATTGGTCTTTTCTTCCCAGTAAGCATCTGGTTTTATCTTCAGTTTGTAAAATACAGCTTCTATTCCCCTTTTCTGTTTATTATTATTGTGTGTCGCATTGAATTAGTAACGCTTTGGTTTCACTTTCCAGAAAGGAAACGATTATATTGTACCAATGTAATAATACTCAGCAGGAATTGCTAGTGTGTAACCTATAATGCATTTGTGTGTGTATACATAAGTGCGTGTGTGTGTGTGTTTCTTGGCAGCCGATGATGCAGTGATGGCGAGCAGCAGAGGAAAAGAGAAATGTGAGAACGGCCTGTGAACTCTCTTTTGGCCCATGCAGTCATTTCCTCAGCGACTCAAGGTAAACACTCTTACTTTTCAGAGAGGAAGTGACTCAACTCTTTCTCATTCTTTCTCTTCAGCCTTTCCTTTGTCTCTTCTCCCCTCTCACCTATCGTCTGTGTCATCCCACACACTTTACATTCTTTCATTTTCTTTATATGTGTTTAATCAGCATTCAGACTTTTTCCAGACATTAGAGTCACAGTTCATCATGTGACTGAGGTGACATGAGGTACTTCAGAGCTTCTCTTTGGGTTGTGTTGAATTGCTTATGATGATGCATGAGTCTTTAAATTAGATTTTTTTACATTTATATCCTAACATTAAGATTTAACTAAATACATATGGGTCTTTACTTTACTACTTTACAGGAACGTAATGGACCTTGATTACATTAAATGTATTACTTACTAGTAGAGTAAAGGCTTTGATCATAGACTATATAAAAGTAGCCCCATGATGTCACCCTGTGGTTTCTAGCCTGCCCTTATGAAGCCTTGAGTTCAGCTTTTTTTTTTTGTTTTGGATCGAGAGGTCGGGACTCGTTATAATTTCAAAGTCATTTAGTTTCTTTAGCACGTGGCCACTGAATTATCAGGCTAGTTAGCTAGATAGACAGTGTTTCCAACAGAATGACTGACTGGTGACTACCTGGAGTTTTATTTTTAGGACTAAAAATCTGAGAGTGTTTGTGTAGCTTAGCAAGTTGGTTGCTTACTCAGATCTCAACCATGGGAGTGAAAGTCATAGGTGAATTAAAGGAACTGATTTATCAAAAATAACCAATCTGCCTCCTATGTAGGAAAAGCTGACAACAATCCTGACTCCTACACAGGATTTTTAACTAAGGGACTGACTCATTTATGGAGCAAACCTTAAGTGGCCACTAAAGGAACTCCAGATTTTGGCACAACAGTCTTGGCCTAGTACTTAAGTTCAGATTTTGCTGGTATCACTGGTGCCCTTTGGTTGCTCTTAAGGTGCTCTACAGTGAATAAAACAGTGCTATATAAGCTGCCTTAAATGCTAGAAACCCTCCTGTGTGCTAGAGCCAACCACACGCACCCAGTGCGCTTTTGTTTTTTCAGCCCCTGCTCCACAGATGATATATCAAATTGTTTGTATTATGTTCTGGCTTAGCGTATCGAGGCGATCCATATTATATCCATATATTTCCAGTCTGCGACTCCCAAAATATAGATGCCAAAGACTCGTGACCCCCTCTGTCCCTCAAAGTGATTTAATGTGTCTTCATTTAGCTGGTCTGCAGAAAATAAGCCTACCTACTAGATGAGCATGCGTCTGTGTTTCCTGTGCCGTTATGAATTAATCTACTGCTACTGATGTTTTTGATAATGAACTGTTCACTAACCCTAAACTTAGGAGTCATCTGGCAAAAAGAAAGGCAGAAAACTCTTTACATTTTCTATTTTCAAGGTTTTATTTTAAGTTTAGCTACTATTTTTGTCAATATTTTTTACTATAATGGGTACAATGTACTATTTTGAGCTTCCATTCTGGAAGACATCTCACGACCCCCCACTTTTGTCTTGCGACCCCCCAGGGGGTCCCGACCGACACTTGTACCCCTGTCCTATCCCATCGTACCATACCGTATTTTATCGTATTGTGTTGTATTGTAACCAATTGTATGGTATTGTATAGCGTCAGACCGTATCGCGTTGTACCACTCTGTATCATATCGTATTGTGTTGTTCTGTACCATAATGCAACGTATCGTATTGCATCGTATCGTATTGTATTGTATTGTATTGTATTGTATCAAATAGACTTGTATTGAATTTTTGGTATCAGTACTTTGTTTATTGTTCAAGAAGAAAGTTATCTAAAAAAAAAATAAACCCCACCCAAAAAGAAGTATGTGCAGATGGTTTTGGTTAGATAATATAGGATAAAATGACTGAAATAAAATATACTGAATACAATAAACAGATCAAACTTCTGTGAAGTGCTGATGCAACATTTTGCTCACTCCTCTGCTGACTCACTTTCTCTGTGGGAATAAGACTAAATGTTGAACCAGACAAATGATCTACATGTCCAGCTAGCTGTGGTTTTCAAGGATGAGTCACTCTTCATCTGATTGTGACCTCAGTCTGACCCTGATGACCCAAGTGAAAGATGAGTGTTAGTTATATCAGTGGCTAAGTCACCTTCAGATGCATCAGAAACTTAAAAAATAAAAACCCCAGAAGTGTAAACGGTAACCTATGTGATTTATGTGCGAGTATTTTTTTATTCTGAGAGTGACACACACAGCTGTGCAGATTTGCAGAGCGGGGTCTGTGCGGGGGTAGCACAGGAGAGCAGAGCAAGAGGAGGGGGTGTGAGGAGGAATAACCAACAAGGAAACCACTTTCAGCTTTGCTCCTGCACCGCCTGGCTGGCTCTCAGCCAGGTTTCTCCAGAGAGGGTTGGCTCACCCCTTCTCCTCTCCTCCCTTCTTTCTCTCCCAAACCCACATACGCACCAACTCTCCAACTCTCCGACGCGTCAGGCGAGGAGAAGAAGAAGAAGGAGAAGAAGAAGGAAAAGAAGAGCGTTAAAAAGACGAGGATAACTTTTCCAACAACAGCAATGAGGACAAGGAGTAACTTCTAAAGATGTCAAACGTGTCGGTTTTGCAGACGGATCACTTGGAAGCGCGAGGGAAGTGATTTTTTTTTTTCTTTAGGAGAAAACAGGAGGGAGGACGCGCGTTTTTTTTCCGCCGTATGAAACTTCAGAAATCAGCCTGGGTTAACAAAGCAGGCGCCTTAGAGCTGGAGTTTGTGATTTAATGTCTCTGGGTCCGTGTGGAGGGCAGTGAAGGATGCCAGGATGCCCTCTCTGATCCCCCATCTGCTTGTCATCTGGCTGAGCGTCCACAGGCTGGCGTGGTGCACGGAGCGCTCCTCCACACGGGAGCGCTTCAAGGTGGTCATCGCTCCTCTCATCTGCAAGCGGATCTGCCTGAAGGGCCATTGTCAGGATACCTGTGAGCAGGGCAACAACACCACGCTGATCGCAGAGAACGGCCAGGGTGCCGACACGCTGATAGGACAGGGCTTCAGGGTCGGTGAGTGACGCTGCGGGGCTCAAACAGAGCTGTTTGTTTTTCAGGGGATGTAATTAGGCTGCTGTGATGAACTAATAGTGCTGCTCTGACCTCTGCTTTATTGTTTTTCCTCTGTGGAAAAGAGAGGGGGGTGTTTGTTTGCTCATAAATTGACTTTTATGTTAAATATCACATTAAAAAGTCTCATACCAAATTAATACAACTCGATTAACTCCATTTGAATGGAAACTGAACTGTTTATTACATTGTACTGCATGGAAACATCCATTAAACAGTATTACATATGTAATTCTTGGGGAAACACCACTTTATATTGTTAATTTACACAATAAAACTGCTAATTTATACCATAAAACTCTAATAAATCCTTTATATTGGATATGATAATATACTGTTTTGCCCTGTTTCTAATTAGTGTTGGAAAATGTTTTAAGATTCTTTAGTTATGGAGTAAAATTGGCAAATGTATTCCTTTTAGAGGGCAAATACAGCATTCACATTACTACCTTGAATAAGAGTACAGAAATACTAGAGGAAAAATGTACCTCAGATCACAGGCTGAAGTATTCTCTGCAGACTTTGCACATTCTTTCAGTCTCAAACTGTTTAAAAACCATCAAACCTCTAGACCCATCTCCTGCTGTCACGTCAGTTAGGTGCAGCTGGGCTGAAAAAGTACTCTTCTGATTCTGTTCTGTAAGGGGTTAAGGTAAAAAGTGAATCAAAATTGAAGTAATCAAGCAGAGTACTAATAATCATTCACAAAATGACACTTGAGTCCAGATTAGGAATTCTAAGTCATATTTGTCCCATTACTGTGTGAAACAGCCAACAACTTCAACTTTGTAATTATTATAAGCTTTCAATAACCACCACAAACAAAAATGTAAGTGTATCTGATTCATGATTCATTCAGGCCTTTGTTCCTTTAAGAGCAGCTATCATCTTTGTGACCTACATCAGTTTGATAGCCGCTTAGTGCGTCCGCCCTCACTATACATCATTAAGATTTACGTCAGGTGGGTTTTAACTCTGCTCCGCAAATAAATAGGTGGCTTCAGTGAGGTGAGCTGGGTTTACCCTCACTGGAAAATGTTCCTATGTTACGCTTTAATTACTGCGGCATGCTTCATTACATAGCATATAAATGTACTCTTAAGATCTATACTTTCCCCCTCCTCGACTCCAGTGTCTGCCTGGCATGAGTGGAGCCTTTCTACTGCTGTATCAGATCAGCTGTGGTGAGACGTGGAGCCTCAATGTCTACGTCAGACCCCAGCCCAGAACTGGATTTCACTGGTTCCATTAGCCTTGAACCCACTTGATGCAGAGAATAAGATACTGAACAGGAAAATTACAAAATGATTAACTGTCTGAGATTCTAAGTTGTGATAAGTGGAGTTGAAAACTTAGAAAGTAGTGCCAACTTTTCATCGACCCTTCATTTGTGTGTAATGGTGTTTTGCAGTAAACAAAGGCCCAAGTTATTTCTTCACTTCCTTTAACGAGGAATTTCAAACATCAATTGCATAAACCTCATCTTATTATGTAAGTCAATAATAAACTACAGATAACACTTGGGGCTCTGAGCCTGCATGATGTGATGCAACAGCTTCATTTTTCTGTGGACATGATGTTTGTGCCAGAACCATCTATCTTTGAAGCGTTCTTCAAGACTCTTTTTTTCCCCTTAAAATTTTAATTTGGTCCAGATTGGACTTGCTGCTCGGGTTGATCGTACAGGTTTGGAATACAGTTGTTGTGGTACACCTTTTCCTTCCAGTTAGTGATTCCAATGCCCACTTAGTGGTAGAATTAGATGATACTCCTCTTATTCTAGTGAGGTAACACAACGTATTTGTAATTTTTCTGACAGCTGTATATTACAGACACTGAATGAACCTGATGTGATTGTTTTCAAGGCAAGACAAGGCAAGTTTATTTATAGAGCACCATTCATACAAAGAGCAATTCAAAGTGCTTTACAGAGTTAAAAACAAAAAAACAGAACAGTAACAATCAACAAAAACATACAGCAAACACTTCAAACATTAAAATGTTATATGTGCCAGTTATGTTTGATCTGCTCTCTCTCTTTCTTTACTTATGTAACTTAATGTACATAGTAAATAGTGTTGGGTCTTATTGCTTATTTAAATGAGAAGGGATTATTATAAATAATCAGCCCCTCTTCGCTGCTCTGAAGTCCGTAACTTGCAGAGTCTTACTGTACCGCCGGACACAGAATCACAACTGATCTGATCTTAACCGAAATTAACCTTAAATTATTCAAAGAACTTCTTCCAAAGGGCTGGCTTAAGTTTTCAGTGCACTTAAGGATCCCTTACCTTAAAACAAGCTAAGCAGTGGCAGCTCAGCTCTCAGCCCCTCCTGACACCCTGTGCCCAGAAGGTGACTAAAAAACACAACATTAACATAAACCTTCTAAAATTTGACCTATTACAAGTTTATATAATTATTATCAGGGCGAAAAGGTGTTATAGGAAAACACTGATTCCTAACATTTTGCTAGCTTTGGAAAATGTTACGCTCTCTAGAAAGTCTGGTGCTGATAATGCCGTGTTGACATTCTTAGCTTTCACATCATTGACATGAAGTGGGTTCTCTTCAAGGTGAAGATACATTTAAGTAGCGCTATGCAGGCCACTATTTTGGAGCGTAAGACACAACTCATGTTCTGGAAGGAGAATTCGTTTTTTCACTGCACTGTGTACTTACTGTTTCATGCATTGTGCAGAATTTGAGAGATTTCAAGTGAGGGTTTCTAGATAAACATAATGTAACAGAATGTACTCCTTTGTATTCTTGACTGCCATCATGCTTTGTGAAAATGCAAAGTTTTGAGATATTTAAAAAAGTACTTTGACTACTTAAGTATTTTTAAAAGCATGTACTTCCGAACTTTAACTCAAGTAATAATTTGACAGAACAACTTTCACTTGTATTGGAGTAATGTTTGACCAGGAGGATCTATACTTTGACTTGAGTAATGAAGCTGTGTACTTTGTCCACCACTGGCTATCAGTCAAAATAAATCATAACTTGACTGTTAGTTTTGGAGTTATGAAGTTTCTTCCAGCCCTCACACAGTTTTGCAGAGCAGATAAGTTGCGTTTGATCATACAGAAGCATCCTCTCCAGCTGTTTTCTCTATTTGGCCCACATGTGAGTAAGCAGGCTGGATTCAATCAAATCAAGTGATTCCCCTCTTGTAACGCCGTGACAGAATTTTTCCTCCTTGTCACCGTGCAGTGATGTAGAGTCAGAGAACTGGCTCGGTCATCAGACGTCCTTCTTCTGCTCTCTTCTCTCCCTGCGTCACGTCACTTTTTTTGAGCTTCTGTGCCAAATAATTCAAGAGAGACATCTTAAATTCCTGGAATAACTCATGCTGCTTCACATTTGGTCTAGATAGAGAAGCTGCTGCACACTCACCTGTCTCCTGGATTTCAGATATCAGAAAAAAACACTCCTTGCTGAGTGTGTGAGTTTTTTAGAGCAGGGTGAATCAAAAGTTCAGCTCGGAGAGGAGACGTGTCTTGTTCAGTGTGAGGGCTGGAATGTGGTGAGGACAAGTGGAAATTTCTCTCTCCCGTGTCAAAACAGCCACGGCTATAGCAGCAACAATATGAAGACTTTTCCATATTTGAGCTGTTGTGACGTCAGCACTGAGGCCCTAAACCTGAGCGAACCTTTCCTCAAAAGAAATCGAGTTCCTGCCCGTGTGCAGACATACCTTTCAGTACGTGTGCTTCAATATGTACAAGGATTTTCACAGGCTTTTAAGACTTTGGCTGGACTTTGGTGGACAGACGGGCTGAGAGCCAAGGAACAGTCAGGCTTTAGTGGTGATCTAGTGTTGGGATATCTGCCAATATCACCTTTATGGTCTTAACTTTGAAAGTAATAGAGAGAGTAATTTTTTTATTTACCGTCATTGGGCACGATGACAAGATAAAGTCACTTGGGGAAAAGAATTGAAGTGCGGCCATGACAGTTACATGGCATGCATCTACTCACGAAAACATGTATAAGGGAATTTTCAAAGAACCAGAAATAAATTAAAGCTAGAGGAAGGAGTTCCTGGGGTCAAACAGCTGGAGAACAAACTAGAAAACATGTTGTTCTTGGCAGAGGTCTGTGCTTCCAGCAAGCTGCTATGAAATATTTTTGTGACCAAATGCTTAAAATAACTCAGAAAAACTTCCCTGACTGCGACAGAAAACAAAAAGAGAAACTAAATCTCAGATTTTAAGATGTCACAAACACATGTTGCTGCTGGACTTATCTATGGCTCAGACTAAATATCTCAACAAATATTGGACGGATTCTCATGAAGGCCATTCATGGTTTCCAGAGGATGACTCATGATTGCTTGTGTCACGTTTGATGACTTAATCCAGCTTCACCATGAGGTTGATGTTTATAGATTTATGTTGAGACAGGATGGGACTTCATGTATCTGCCAATATTTACTCTGTTGACAGACATCAGACCTTCTGTAATTCATGCCACGTAAAGATGTCAGGAGGGAATGTTTATCTGTTGTATCAATTAAGTGCTGGCAATGTCATTTCCTCCACTGCTGAGAGAAGAGGGGTTTTATTGGACAGATGGAGTCACCTGTTCGACTAATTGATTTGTTTCATGGCAATTGGCAATGTGAGAGGGGTTACAACATCTCTGAGAAAGATCAGGGACATGCAGTTTGTAAGACGTGTTGCAGTGACATTTTAGAGGAGGGACAACCAGCAATGATTGAAATACATCAATGCAAGAATTACAAATAATGCATATTAGGTCGGTATAAGAATCCCTAAAGGGCTATAGTGTTATTTTAATCATCAGTATCAGTATAAACCATAGACTGTATAAAATATGGACGTAGTATCCGTGACGTCACACATCTGGTTCTGAAGAGCTGTTTTGAAGCCAATCAGCGGCGGCCATATTGCTGCTGTTGAGCGATTGTGACGTAAAGAGGCGGGCTTTTAGCCTCCTAGCCAACAGCTACAGTGTTCCCGCCTGTCAATCAAGTCAGCTGTACCTCTCATTGGAAGACTCGTAATCTCAATATCTTCGAAATTGCCACGTTAGAAAAAAAATCACCCCCCTACAGTGTGTGCTGATCGAGAAATAAGCTATCCAGACTACACTCGTCTTTTGTACCAGGCTGTAAACATGTTTATTTCTGCTGCAAAGATCATCTTTTTCCCATTCATGTGTATGTGACTTCCAGTACTTCCGGAGCCAGCCTCAAGCAGATCCTTGATGAACTACAGGTTTAAACACTTCCACATTGGACTCATATTTTTAGACCGGAGGTTACTGCTTGGTATAAAACCCTGTTTTTCACAATCTGTGCATCTCTAATTTATGGCTGGAATATCTCCCATATTGTTTGAGTTCCATTGAATCATATAAAACAGACTTCATTTTCTTTGTTAGGCTGAATTTCGTGGCACTTTTCCAAACATCAGCTGCCTGACAGCATTCAGAGTGATCCAGCAGAATACATTTGCAGGCCAAAAACCAAGACAAAGAGCTCAAAGACATTAAAATGCCCCCTAAAGCTGCAGCTTTTTTTTTGTTGCTTTGAGTGACTTCATGCACATTACTTTTTATAGTTATTTAATCCATTTGCTAGTACAAACACAGTGATTAAAGCAGCTACACTCTCTGGGACAGACGGACCACCCAGACATCCAGCAGAGCAGAATGTCTCAGCCGGGATTATCTGCTGTGCATGAGGACAAATCACCTGAACAACAGACAGCTCTTTGGCACTTTACGTCCTGTGTTTAAGAGCACTGACTCGCAGGAAGACAGAGATTATATATCATCGGTTATGGTGAAGATGGTAGAAGTAAGACTTAGCTTAATACACAGTGTGAAGTCTTTGCAATCATTATCTTAATCGTGCGATACATCAGGAAGGTCAATAATTATTCAGTCTGTGTGTTGGCATGCCATCAACTTCACTGTGACAAATGTAAAGTGTGCCTGAATTACTTGGCTCACATGCCTCCAGGATATCCACATGTAATTAATATATTTATATAGTTCACTGTACACTTCCTTAAACTGATGAAAGCCTGGAAACTTGAAAACCCTCCAGGCACGTTGTTGGCAGGAAAAGAAAAGTCTGATATACTTTCCTTGCATAAACGATGTGTGTCGTCGTCCGGCTCTGCAGAGGCATTGTTATGGTTTATATTTGGAATAAGGAATAAGTGCTATTACAGACGTGATGCAAGATTCACAAAACTGTAAAAACCTTGAATGAACCTTTGTAGGCTCTGCCCTCTTGAGCCTCAACCTGTTTTTCTTGCAATTATCTCCATATGTTTGGCAGAAACAATCGCCAACAAGCCAGCTTCCTTTTTCCTTTTCTATATTCTGCACTTGAAAAGTTGGTGTAAATTATAGGATAGAGAGAATTAGAGAAGGTTACAAGTTGTTTTCGCCTGGAAGACTGGGTGTTTAGGGTGTTCCTTCTGCACTTTGTCCGCTTCTTAAAGGATGAGTTTTTTTTTTTTCAGAGAAGATACTCAGAAAAGCGTTACATAAACATCAGTATCTGTGCACATGCCTTCTGACTAACACGTGATTTTTCCAACAAAAAGCTGACTATTTTTTCATGCTGTTGCTAGCACGGAGGCATCCCATTTATCAGCCTCACTGACAGCAGCTGCTTGGCCTTCTGGGTCTCTTCTCTCCTCTGGATCTCAATAGCATCTCCTCTGTATCAGGGTCAACCAGGCCGGGTAGACTCTCACCTTATCTTGGAGTATAAAAAAACACAGGGTGGTCTTATCATATCCTGGTCTCCCCTAAAAAGGGCATCGTGAGAAGTGGATTGGGCTATTTCAGGATTTCCCATGTGGTTCTGTATTTAGAGCAAAGTGACAGTAGTAGGCCTGTGGTTTGTTTTGGTTTTCCCTTGGCATGGGTCAGAGGTCCATGGGAGTCTGAAAAGTGAAGACAAGTCGGTCAAGTGCAGGCGGCAAAGCTGGTTCTGCTTTCTCTCTATTCAGTAGGTGAGTTTATTTTACCTTTTAGAGCCCTCTGCTCTTCCCCACACTTTTTTGTTTTGCTTCCATGCCAAGTTTTGGAGAAGGCGGTCTAACACGGGTGACCAGAAACCTGCAGCACTCCGGATTTCTGCCACAAGTTGGACTGAACTGAGAGGCGAAGCTGGGCACGGCTCCCACGCTCATACCCTCTGAAAAACAAACACAAATATAACGGGGAGGTTCAGGCACATTCAAATTCAGCTTAATAATTGAAAGGGCTTATCCTGAATTTGATGAAATGTGCTTTCTCTGTCAACACAAGATGAAAATTCCCCCCCTGATAAGGCTGTATTTTTATATTTATGGATGCACATTCTGTCACCTCTCCTCGTCTATTTATGCATGTTGGAAAAATAAGACATGGGTTATTTGTGGTCCGCCCTTCTTGTTAACCTTTTATCGCAGATTCAAAAGTGGCACACAATCACTTGGTAGAAATTTCATAGACCCTAATAATAGAAAAAAAAACATATATGTGAATATGTAAAATGCTGAATGTATAAATAGACTCCAAATAAAATGTTGGGGGTTTAAAAAGACAACCTTTTGAAGAATATAGTGTACATTCAGAGCAGGATCCATAAGTGAGACCTTTCAAATGTCCCACTGCCTTCAAAGCAGTCAAACACTCCAAGAAATTAAGATAAGACAACACATGTAAAATGGTTCAATCCATAGTCCCTTCTTTCTGTGCTCACTTCCATCAGGTTTGACTTTGAGTGAAAATCCTCCAGAGCAGAAGTTTCCCATTAAAACCTGACTCCTCCTGTCATCGCTGCATCAAAGCCAACGCTGTTTGGCAAGTTATGAAAAGAATCCCATCAAATTAAGCCTCAGAAGAAAAACAAAGCCGCAATCAGGTATTTTGATTTGATGCGTCATGAGGGGAACAGCGTGTATATTTGTGTGTGTGCCTGAGTGTGTTTGGTGCTCAGGAGCAGTGTACTGAAGCCAGCTCAAACAAACAACCTTCTTTGCCATCTTTAACACTCTCCTCCCATTTGCTTAGCGAGGGGGAGAAACGGAGCAGTTATTTAAAGCCGTGCAAAGGAATGCGAGCGCTACGGGACTGCACCCACGCCGCGCAGGACCCTGTAGCTGTAGCGATTAGCCAGGGTAAACAGAATAACACGGCCTCTGCCAGCGCAGGGACTGTGCAGCCTTCAGACATTACCTGCCATGCGCCATGCTGCTGAGTGCAGAGTATCACCCCAGGGCAGGTATCTGACATAATCTCAGCAGAGCACTGTCAGCACTACCTGCCTGTACTTCAGTCCCTATAGGCTAAGCTTTTAGACAGTCATTATATGACATCATCCAGAGCTTTGCCAAGATTCTGTCTGACTCTCTGGCTGCTTTTCCACAAACATCTTTGCCTGAGGGGAGTGACAGGGTAAAGCTGGATCTGGGCCAACCTAAGAGCTATAGAAATCTCACAGCATATTTCTATGACATGTGAAATTCACATGCTGCAAGGCCGAGTTTAATTTAGCTTTTTATATTTCTCTTTTAAGATCCTTTCTGAACTTCTCAGGAGGAGTCTGCTAAACGGCATCATCCAGATTCTGTTGTTTCAGTCCAACTGTGAGAGGTAATGAATGCCTTTGGTGACAGCGGTCAACTCTGGCAAAGGGCAGCACTATTGTTTGGATAGCTGAGGCTGAGGCTGAGACTGAGACTGAGGCTGAGGCTGAGGCAGCTCAGAGTTTCAGGGGGTTGACAGAGCGCAGGGACTTCAGCAAGGGGGGGAGGAGGAATGCATACGCAGGTTTGTGTTTGCAAAAGGCAGTGATTATGTCATTTACTCCACACTTCTGGCTCAGCTGCAGGAGTCTGACCCAGTTCATATGTCGCTCCCTCTCCCTCCTGCTGGCATGTGGTCATCCAGTGCCAGTCCATGGTAGGCGTATGTGGGGTTGTGGTTTCCTGCTTCTGGGGCTGATGGTAAAGCGAGGCACGTCATATGATGGCAGCAAATCCTATTTTTTCTCTTTGAAAAGTGACTCTATCTGTTTAGTATTTATGGGGCCCAGTGTTTAGTCATGATTCACTCGGTGAAAACAGCTCTGGATGAATAAGAAATGTGCTACACAGACGAATACTTATGCAACTACTTTGTAATCCTGGAGTCAACATTTGACAATTAGAAAATAAGATCCATCAAATGACTCTGCAGCACTCTGAATCACTGAATGAGCCCTTTGCACTTTAGCCCCATGCCAATTTTAGCTGGCTCCAGCACTTTGTTTTTGTTTGCCAGACTCAACGACGTTGACCACAGCCTATTGTTGAGCTCTCGTACCCCATTATGTAACGCAGTAGACTTTTCCAGCAGAAAGACTTTGAAAAGAAAATGGAAGAAAAACAGAATTGGCTTTTGAGGAATGTTGAACTATAGCCACCAAAAGAGGCTAATGTTCCTCTCTACAGTTTTTAAGTAAGGTACAGAAGCTAAAAGTTTTGCTGCATCCTTTCTGGATATTTTACAGTCGTATTCTGTTTAGTGCATCTGTTCCGAGTTTCTTCCCTCCCTACTTGAAACAACTTTAAAGGTGCTTTTTAGGAAATATGCAAACTGTCTTTTTTGATAAGAGTTAAACAATGAAAACACATCTCACTCTTCTATGTAGATAATAATAATATTAATATTATTATTAATAATAATAATAATAATAATAATAATAATAATAATAATAATAATAATAATAATAATAATAATAATGATGATAATAATGATAATAATAATGATAATAATTTTATTTGTAGAGCACTTTTAAAAAAAGAAGTTACAAAGTGCTTTACATGGGCAGCAAAATAAAACAGGCAGATCATAAAAACACGTCACGATAAAGAAATAAAACACATTTTAAAAGACATAAAATACCCCTAAAAGAACTCTAAAGGAATACAGTTATTTTAAAATATATTTCTTAAGATGGTTAATATAAAATAAAGTCAAATCAAATTCAGATAAAATCCGGGAAGGCTCTGTGATGAAAGTATGTTTTAAGAAGGGATTTCAAAGAGCTCACTGACTCAGCAGACCTGATCTCCTCAGGCAGATGGTTCCAGAGTGTCGGACCCCTCACTGCGAACGCACTGTCCCCTTTAGTTTTAATTTTTGTGTTAGGAATGCACAGTTAACCTCTGCCCAAGAATCTCAGTGGACACGATGATGGTAAGCTTAGCCTAGCGTACCACAAAGGAACACACTACACTTACAAACGATATTAACACGTGAACAAAACTCATACAAACTCATACAAACTCCCGTAAATCTTCAATCTTCTAATCTTTGCAGCATTAATAAACATGTTTACAGCCTGGTTCAAAAAACGGCTTGTCTTTACGTAGCTCATTTCTCTATCGGCACACACTGTACGGGGTGTGAATTTTTTTATAACGTGACGATTCAGAAGATATTAAGATTACGAGTTTCTGCCCAAATAAGGACATGACTGACTTGACTCCTGGACGGGAACACATAGCTGTTGGCTAGGAGGCTCAAGCCCCGCCTCTTTACGTCACTATGCCTGGTTGAGTTCCGCATTTCCAATATGGCTGCCGCCGTCGGTTGGCTTCAAAACAGCGCTCAGGAACAGATGGGTGACGTCATGGATACTATGTCCATTATTTATACAGTCTATGGTTTTGAAGTATTCTACCAAGTTGGTTTGATTTTTTTTTCTTTTTAAGTTAATTTGCTTTTTTGAAACTTCAGTGTAAATTGCAACCTGTATTGTTTGGGTGTATTGTCTGCAACTGCAACATGCGTCATTAGAAAACTCTGCTGGTAGGAACACCACTCATCAGGGTTTGGTGTTATGCATGTCTGTGTATGGGTTAGCCAAAGTGGTCATAAAATCGATCAAACATTGACCAAAAAGTGTCATAGTGGGTTGATTGAGTCTGGACCCAAATCACAGTGAAAGTGACTCACTGAGCAGCAGTCACGGATGGTGGTGTCTGAATCTTGCAGGCTGGTTATGTGCTATTTTGTAATTCCACCAGGATAAGTGTGTTCAAAGAAAGGGGCAGATTGAGCTATTGTATCATCTGTGTGATGTCTGCAGTGGCTTTCATTTCAGTGTGTTTGAGAGCTCTGAACTGTGGTCTGCAGGGCTGTAATTTGTTGTTTTTGTGCTGGGAGGGTGCGGCTGTGGCTGAAAGGCCGCCGTGGGGAGAAAAGGGCTAAAGATGCGTCATCTTCCAGACAGACCCAGTGAGTGGGTGGGTGGGCACGGGGCATTTAGAGGGCAACCTTTCCCTTCTTTCAGTCTTCTTTTTTTTATCTATTGATCATTACACGCATATTCTCGGCCAAACAAAGACATTTTCTGCTCAGTTTGCATAAATAGAACAGACTGGTAATTTTCCCATTATTGTGGCGTTACCTGTAATTTGGGGAAAATACAGAATATTTGTGTCTGAGTCTTTGTGGGCTTTCATGGACATTAATGGTTTCTTTTTTAAGTATATCCTGTCAGTTACACCAAGCCTGCTTACTTAGCAGTTCAGGAATGTACAGTATGTTTTTCTTACAGCAGAAAAAAAGTGTGGGAATCACGACAACCCCAACAAAACATCACATTATTTTTCACTATCTGGATTTTACATCTCCCTCCTCTCCCTTTTTGACCTCACTCCCTTACCTCCCAAGAAACATGATATGTATAAATATATATACATAAGATAATCAAATACCTTTCTTCTATCGTCTCATGCTGTAAAAAGATCCATCTTTCTCCTCTTGGAGTAAATAATGACGTTATGAAGAAGAAGAAGGAGCTCTCACTCTTATGTCGCATGAAACACTCTGATGAGAAAAGCTTTGAGACAAAGACTTTTTCTCCATTTTTTTTGCCTCTGTCTGGAATCAGTTCAGTTCCCTTTTCTTGTTGGACCCACTCCTGCATGGGAAAATTATATGTTTCCCTGCTGTCTTGGAACGTACCTGCAGGCTGACGTTCAATATTAAATCAGGTTGCAGAGCCATGACAGCAAAGGATAAAGTCAGAGTTCTCTTAGTGGACTGAATCCAAAACTGAGGGCAATGTGGTTTAAATCGCAATACAGTCAGACAAAGAAATGGAGGTAATAAAGTGACTTAATCACTGTTTTGTGAAGGTCTTAATTTGGTAAATACAAGATGAGTTTCTGAATGGGTTGTTCTGATCTACCTCCATTTTCTTTGTCTGGGAAAAGTGGAAAAAAGTAACACACATGCCTCACATCCACATGTCCCTCCCCCTTCATTCAGCCAGCCGTTCCCTGTTCATGCCTAACATTCATTCAGACCACCAAACAACTGCTAGGTGCGTTTGATTTTTAATAACACACCACCTCTCGTCTGAGGAATGTGTTAGATCCATAAAAGACAAAGGCGTGGTATAAAACGGGGGTGGCTACGGCTGCCTCTGAGAGCTAAGCTAACTGATGAGGAGAGTCAATGAGCGATTTCAGATCATAAATCCTGCTAATGAACTCTGAGGTGATGATTTAAAGGGAAAGTCCGCTGGAAAGTAAAGTCCTTCAACTTTAAAGCTTTGTGCCCTTTTCTGTGTGTAATGTGGTGTAGTCACCCAACCACAGTCGCTCTCAGGAGACGGTACACCCTGCACTTAATAACTCTCACACACACGCAGAGTAACACGCCTGTTCACACACAAGATCTGCAGAAAACATTAAGCCATACAATGCTCGTATGTCTTTCACTTTAATGAGGCAGGCAGACATAAGAGAGGGTTTTCTATAGGTTTTTATAGAACTTATACAAACATGAGACAGCTCATTAAAGAGCTGGGATCCAGTGGTCTGACAGATACAGACATAAACTTTGGTCCTGCTGAAAACCAACACGTCATTTATCTGTGAGGGGTATGAGGTATTGCTTTGGTAAGGCCAGATCCTTGTACCTGTGAACTGATTTAGGAAGATTGAAAAAGTTTCCAAGATCTTACAAAGTTTCACATGATCTTGAGAAAGCTGCTTACAATCTCAAGAACGAGTTGTATCTTATCTCTTAATTTATTTTGTTTTGTTCATGGTGCCAAAGTCATGTTTTTTTTATGTCATCCTGCTTTTTTTTAAATTTACTTATTTGGACTTTTTTATTAGATAGCATTGAAGGACATGAAATTTCTTTATTTCTTTATTTAAAGGGACAGTGCATATTAATGAACATTTCAGCATTTGCATTAATGTAAATATGCCAGAGTTGGCCATTAGGCTAATTTTCATCCGTAGTACCCGGCAGGTCAAAACAGAGTTCATGAAAACAGTACATCATGGTAGCATGACAATGAAAACAATAATATATTACAAGAGCATAATAAGTTATACTAAAGTGCAAGTTAGTGCATTAAAGTTCCATAGAGCATCATCACAACGAATGTCCGGAGCTGGACCAGGTAAAACATAGACCAATGTATCAGAATATCACACAGGTAAAAGTGCATACCTTAAACCCGTAAAAAGAGAGGAGAAAAGAGTGGATGAAATGCACCAAATCCTGTCAGGATCCAGAAATCGATCCTGCTGCCAGTGCGATGAAGGTTGTAGCTTCTATACATGGGGTGCCTACTCTATGAACTGAGCGAGAGTGGCAGCCCTCATCCTGCTGTCTTATAACAGTTAAATGTATCACTCATCAGGAATCTTTGCCTTGATAAATGTAAAAAAGCTTTTGCTGTTCAACACTGTCTGTCGTCTGCAGACTGACTGCATGCGACCATTTCGCCTAAACTCGTGTATGCTGGTCACTTGTTGGAGTGTATTTAGGAGTCTTTCATCCATCCAGCTTCCAACAAGGGTGTTTTACTGAATAATATGGCATACATTTCTCAAAGTGGATGATTATGATGCAGGGAAGGAGAAAAACTATTGAATAGCGGCACCTGCCAGCTTCTTTACTCGGTATCCCAGCATGCCTCAAGCAGCGGATCTACAGCTTGGAATACACAAGAAGGAATAAACAAAAGCAAATGAGCCAGCTTCAATGAGGTCACACCCTGACACCTACGCCATGCAGTGGTTTCAGGCATTAAAAATTACAGTACAGAAGTAGTTAGTCTTTACTCTGAGGTTATTGTTCCCTGTTATAGCACATACAGAAGCGTCAGTATTACTTTTAGTCTGTTTCATAGACTAGAAACTTCTCACCAAGAAATGCAACAGTAATAAAAGCAGAAACATAAAAGAAAAATGCTGCCTCGCTTCCCTGATTTACTGGATGTCTGTGAGGCAGCTTAGTAATTTGCTTTACAACATATTAGCTGTACAAGTCTGCAGTTTCAAATATAAACTTGTGATTACCATGATGCCCTTTATACCCATCACTGTGTCCTGTATGAGAAGGTTGGTTGGCCCTCTCTTGAGCAAAGGAGGAACAAACACTGGCTTTTGTATATTTTTAAAGCGCTTGTTGGAAAGCTCCCCACCTACCTTACAGACTTGTTGGACTCGCTCTTCTGACTGGCTCATTTTGAAAGTCCCTCGAGTTAAGACTGAACTGGGTCGATCAGCATTTTCCATTGATGCCCCTAAATCATGGAATACCCTCCAACAGACTTTAAAGCTGACATCCATTCCCTCTTTTGCAGAGTTTAAGACCTTGATCTCAGACCACTGTGTCTCAAATTGTATCTGTTTTAATTAATACATTATTTTGTGAATGATGTGTGTGTTTGTTTGCTGTTTCTAATGTGCCTGGGATCTCGACGACATTGGAAATGAGTGAAACCTCAATGTCTTTTTGAGAAGAAATAAAGGTTTTGAATTGAATTGAATTAAATAAATAGTTACATACTGTAAGTGATAAAGTCTAGTGTAGTGGGAGCTGCAGTCTGACTTGGATATCTTCAGAGGTATTTTTCCTATCACCTGCGTGGGGGCAATTTTGATTCCAAAGATTCCAAAGAAATCCAGAACTCCACTGTTTAACATACCAACAAATGGCACAGTGAGATGTAAACAAGACACGTTTAACATCGGTTCTGCTAAAATCAAACCGTCTTTAGTATTGTGACTGAATTCACACTTCTTGAATGTGTATTTCCTGATAGAGTCAACACATAAAATGGATAAAATTGGGTTTTCATGGTCAAAATTAGCAGTGATTAAAAAAACAGGCACGAGTATGCATGTGAGATTGGACAAAGCTATATGTCACTAGTACTGCCTGTACCAGTGGGAAGCAGCGTGTGGGAATTCATAGTGCCAGAATCGTTTGTGCCAATACGATCCATTTAATCAGGTATGGATTAAGCAGACCAGGAATTGGCTGTAATGTGACTGATCCTGTTACATAAAATTACTTTCAATTCTTCTAATACTTTTGTGTCTTTGATTTTAGCTCAGTTTATGGTGCTGCTATAACCCCTGACCTCATGTTACGTAGACTTTCAGTGCATCAGCAGACCCCCTGGCTTGAGATATTGGACCTGGTATTTTTAATGATTGTACACAGAGGAGTTCTGGCAGTTGCAGCTGAGTGTTGTACTTTGCACTGCGTGTTGCATGGCACAACACTGGGTTCATTTCACAACAGATCTCACTCTAATGATCCCCACTCATGAACTCTGAAACCTGATTCCTCTCCTCTTTGTTCATTAGCGAGGGCTGCGACCCTGCCCATGCTGCATCACGGAGCCGGTTCCTTTCAGACACCTTCCCAGCCTCAGTGCAGACTTTCCCTGCGCTATGTGGTCTCTCCTGGTCTCTGTGGGCTTGGATTGTGTAATCGCATTTGGAAAGAGCTATACTTTCTGTGTCTGCAATCCTAATCTTCAGCCCCCGCATCTTTCCCACTTTCCTCTCCTTTCTAAATTCAGTACGGAGTTGAAATGTGAACCATGGAAACTGGAGTGTTTATGTCAGAGGCAGTCTGACAGAGTTGAGCATTTCGTCCTCTACAGTCTCTGTATTTCCCCTGCCATGTCCCTGCTCTGCTCTGCATGTTGCTGCCTGCACTTAGTCCCAGTGGGTTAAGACCACTGTCCACATGGTGTCCGGTAGTGGAAATCTCCTTCTGAAGAATAGGTTGTGGTTCAGATCAAAACATTGTCCTTGTTTCATTGTTAACTTTTCTGTCTAACTTTCACTATGTGAGGATGTCCCTGCTGTGTTTAAAGTGATCTAGTCCCCTAATTATGCTGCAGCCCAGACGCCCTGGCAGTCCACACTCCTAATTACTTCCATGTGTACACTCTCCTCTCCTCTCCTCTCCTCTCCTCTCCTTTGTGTTCGATTGTAAAACTTGATGTGGCTCCAAGCAGTAAGAGGTAGTTGCCATTTAAAAATGTACACTCAAGGGGTCGTGATAAATCAATGACAGATAAGTGCACAAAGCAGTGTTCTGTAAGAATTTTATAATGCATTGTTTTTAATTTCCTAGTCCACATGAGGGGAAATTGAACAAGAGTAAGTCTTCAACACCAGATTACAATTATCTGCAATGTGAGAAGAAGTGGTTGTCCTACAGACTAACAAAACATTTGGTGTAAGCCTCAGCGCTTCATTACAACTTTTACTATTTGTCAGATCATATAGAATCAATAGAAGACATATACTGAAAGTTTCTGTGCACTGAGAGACAACTATACTATCCTGAGTATGCTGACAAGAGGGCTATGATTATATGGAGCCTCAGGTAACTGAGAGATGGGAGAAAAAATTGCTGAGAAAACATGGTGAAAGACGATATTGCTCCAACTGGATAAAAGTCCCGACTGTAACCGTTGTATAAGATGGAATAATGTTCTGTTTACTTGGATAAAGTGCCATTAACAAAATTATAGGACTGAGTTCTGAATTAAAATGTTGCCATAACACTAAAAAAAAGCAACTCTTTAGTCCAGTCCTAGTCTTTTTAAATCAGATAAAGACTTATTACTTAATTTTTTATCTAATCTTGTCACTGTGGACCATACAATTTGTTGATTTTGAGGAATGTCCATGACAGAGCCATCTTCAAATGTGTTTGTTTATGTCAGGATTTGCCAGTGGTGGACAGTAACAGAGTAAATTTACTTGTGTACAGTACTTAAGTAAATTTTTTTAGTATCTGTACTTTACTTGAGTATTATTTTTGGGGGAAACTTATTACTTTTACTCCACTACATTCAGAAGACAATTATAGTACTTTTTACTCCACAACATTTCTATCAGTGCTCTAGTTACTCGCTACTTTTGCTTTGAAGTCAGCTCATGAATTTCCTTCTTTTCTCTGAAATCTGATCCCTACGACAGTAAAATGAGTTTGTGTAGTTCTGTTTGTCTCAGTGGTTTAGTCGTACCTGTATATCGTGCGTCTCCACGGTTGAACGTGGAGCAAACACAGAGCAAATTTAGGTAGTAATGATGGCTGCAATTCTCCACCTGAGCACACATGGCCATATCTTCAGCCCGTGTTTTTGAAATGAAAAATGATATGTATCGTTTGAAATGTTCACCTTGTTTCCCACTCTGCCCAAACAACCAAAAATTCACAGTCCAACCTGAGAAAGTGTGTTGAGCTACGTAACATTTGTTTCATTCTAGATGAACATTTCAAACTAAGTTGTCTGTGCTTGGAGTAACTTACTTTGTTTTTATTCCATGGTGTAGTTTTTAGAGATTTCAAGTGATGGTTTCTAGATAAACATAATGTAACAGAATGTACTCCTATGTATTCTTGACTGCACTATTGCTTTGTGAAAATACAAAGTTTTGAGATTTTTTAAGAAGTACTTTGAATATTTAAGTATTTTGAAAAGCAAGTGCTCCAGTACTTTAAATTAAAGAATAATCTGACAGAGCAACTTTCACTTGTATTGGAGTAATATTTGACCTGGAGTATCTATACTTTGACTTAAGTAATGAAGCTGTGTACTTTGTCCAACACTGGGATTTACCTCAGAACTACTACAGTTAGGTATTGTGCTAATTAAAGCATATTTCCATCGATGCATAGCGCTACTAAATTGATTAATGTGTCTTTTTTGTCAAACCCACAGTCCAAAACTCAAAGATAAATTCGTTTTTCTATCATTGTCCAAGAAACATCAAGGTAATCACAAATGAGAAGCTGTAATGGAGCACAAGTAAAGCGGTGCAATGTTAGGATAGGTAGCTAACTCCAGCAGTTTCACATGGCTTCTACACAAACCATCAACATATATCGCAGATGTTTAAAGCTCCTGTGAGATGTTTTTAGCTGGTTATGTAAAGACTGGAATTACATTGATGCCTTTTTATGACCAAGACCTTTAGCAGCAAGATTAACCCTTTCTATTTTGTGACCATACATTCAACGGCATGCTGAAGAAACAGACACTTTTTACTTTTTCCATCAAATATTCCCTGTGGTGATACATTTGACTGTTAAAGCTGCTGTTGGTAGTCACAGAGTTAACATCTGTTCAGAGAGAGGGACTTTGAGTGTCAACACTATCCCTCCCAACCAAATTTCTTCTTAGCCCCCCAACACAGATTGGTATGTGCAGTTATGATAGTGCCGGACTCAACCAATCGGAGGACGTAGTAGGGATTGGAGATTAGCTATGATTGATCCGTCATAACAGGAACAAGGGGAATAATAACATTGCTTGATACAAAGGCATTGGAAAACGCAGAGATTTCGCAACAGTCTCAAATAACTCCACTTACCGATGAGTACTGATGGGTATTATGACCTTTTCTCCAAACCCAGCAGAAAAAAGTAACTTTTTTTTTACACCATTCCTACCAACAGCAGCTTTAAAAAAACAACAGGATGAGATTTTTTGTCATGTGACTCTTCTTACACATGTAGAGGACAGCCACTTTGTCCACAGGGGCGCTTAAAAAGCTTTAGAATGACATGATTTAGCAGCCATTTGAATGACAATGGAACAAGTTGGAACTGGATTTGCTGATTTCATGAGTTTGGTAGATTTGTTTAAAAAAACAAAAAAGCTGGTGACATGTTTAAAGTATTCACACACATTTTCAAACAAACCTGCAAAGTAAGGTATTTTTAGTTGTTAGGCTGAAACTCAGGGGTTTTGGCTCAAAGAGCTAAACATTTACAGTTTTCCCCAGCACTGCTGTCACTTGTAATCTGACTTGTCATAGCTGTGTTTGTTTTCAGCTGTCTTTCAGTTTTCTCCCTGCATTCATCACTTGCCTACAGCTTTCCTCACAGCTCTCCTCCTTCTTTCTCTCTTTCTTTCCTCTGATTGTTCTATTGTGGGAATTTCAGACACACTGGACTTAAAATAAACACAATGGGAGACCCAATAAAACTGCAGTGAATACTGTATGTGCCATGAACCTCTCTCCAGCTAGCAGCTTTCCCATACTTCTCAAGATCTTTCCCATATGTCTGAATAAAGCTGTTAAACAGATCAATGACTTCACCTGTTTTTTCTGTTTAAACACTGCTGCTGAGCGGCTGAGTGGACCTGTTAGTCCGTCAAGCTGAAATGGTGCACTTCAAAGTGAATATTTGATGGGGTTTATCAAACTTTCCTGTCTTTATAACTAAATCTTCAGGTTGTTCACATGATTATCAAAAGCCCCTGTCCTCCTTTTGGGAAAATATATCCTAAATGAGCAGTTGTAGACTCATGGATAGATGTCTTTTGCTGTTTTTCTGTACAATAGTTTTGTTTAAGAACTTCTTATGTACTTGTGTTCTTCCTTAAGTGTACATTTTTCCTCTGATGTGACTCATGGCTCTGAACTGTTGACCTATGGGAGTCTCTGTATGACACCTCTCCCTCCCCTTGTCTCTCTGTCTGCAGTTGTGTGTCCCCTGACGTGCTTGAATGGAGGAGTATGCAACTCGAGGAAGCACTGCCTGTGCCCTCCCGGCTTCACTGGTCGACTCTGCCAGTTTCCACTCCCGCAGACGCAACAAGCTCAGGCAGCACGAGGCAACGAGTCGCCCGTCTACCCCGTCGCTTTGAAACCAGACGGCATGAAACTAGTGGAGCAATCAGCCATAGGGCGTACACAGCTGACACAAACACACTCAGTTTTCACTCTCCCTTTTTCATCTGAAGGTATCTATCATTTACTCCAATTAACTCTTTATATTTTTTATTTGTTTAGTTTGAATGGTGTTGAAAGTGAGCTGTGGTTTTTTTACATCACAAAAATTAGCATTAATGCCAGTCTGTTTTGGAAATATGCAAAGGCCTTTATAATTTTAAGGTAGAGAGTAAGCAAGGCAAGTTTATTTATAAAGCACCATTCATACAAAGAGCAATTCAAAGTGCTATACAGAGTTAAAAACAAAAACCAGAACAGTAAAAATCAACAAAAACACACAGAAAACACTTTGAACATTTACGGCCAGTTATGTTTGATCTACTCTCTCTCTCTCTCTCTCTCTCTCTCTCTCTCTCTCTCTCTCTCTCTCTCTCTCTCACTCTCTCTCTGTGTACTCATGAAACTTAAAGTACATAGTAAATAGTGTTGGGTCTTATTATTAATCTAAATTAGGAGGGATTATTATAAATATCAGCCCCCTTCACTGCTCTGAAGTCTGTAACTTGCAGAGTCATACTGTCCCGCCGGACACAGAATCACAACTGATCTTATCTTAACCGAAATGAACCGCCATACCTTGTCAGAAAATACCCAATTTAAAATATGACATTAAACAAACATAAGCATGAAAACATAAAGTTCAAGAAAGAAAGAAAGTACATTTAGTTAAAAAACTTCATTAAAACTCATTTTGTTAAAAGAAATTAAAAGTTTGTAGGTACAGAAATAAAAACTAAGCTTTAAAAATGGGTTTGCATCCATTATTGAGCAGTGTAAGCAGCTAAAAAGAGGAACGTTTTTAGTCTTGTCTAATACTCTCTGGGAGATTATTCCAGGTCTGTGCTGCATAATAACAAAATGCTGCTTCTTCAGGCTTTGTTCTGACTCTTGGGACGGTCAGTAGGCCAGCCCCAGATGTTCGTAGTGTCCTTGTGGGTTCATATGACACAAGCATGTTAGAGATGTATTTTGGCGCCGAGCCACAGAGAAACTTATATACCAGCAGATAGACTTTAAAATCTATCCTCTGATTGACAGGAAGCCAGTGTAAGGATTTTAAAACTGGAGTAATGTGGTCATACTTTTTAGTTTTTGTCAGGACTCGTGCAGCAGTAAGAAGACTAATTGATTACCAATCTGCTATGTGTATGGAATTACGAGGCTAGCAGCCGCATAGCTCAAGGTTAGCTTAGCACAAAGACTAGAAAAACGGAAACAGTTAGCCGGTTTAACTCTAACCAAACCCAGGAATTGTAACAACTGTAATAGATAATTGAGGGAATTGTTGCCTTGAATTAAACAGACTGATAAAGAGTGGTATCAAAGATATTATTTTGTTTTCAATGTCCTCCATGTCTCTGTTTTCAGTGCAGGTAAATTTACGTGTCCACCACACACCAGACACCTCTGTAGTCATTCAACCTCTCGACCAATCAGATGTCAAGCCTCCCCTCAAGACGGGGCCACGCCTGATCCCCACGGGAAACAAACCAAAGGGGCGCTGCTTCCAGGAAACCACACCAAAACAAGCTGTAAGGCTTTTTTTTTTCTTTTTGTCAAACCCCCTACACTGATGGACAATCCCTGAAAGCTTTTGTTTTGACATTTCTTTTAATGGATGACTCCTCTTCATCTTTTCTTGCTTCAGTGCAACAGCACCCCACTTCCTGTTCTAACCAATCAGGAGGATTGCTGCGGCAGTGTGGGGAATTCATGGGGGCAAAACAAGTGCTATCAGTGCCCCAAACTACCCAGTGAGTGTATTTGAGGAACTCTCTGCAGTTTTAAATGTACATCATGTGTCTCTTTCAAGCTGCTCTGGTTGATGTTTCCCAGCTTTGTAGAAGCCATCCACTTTGTTGACTGTCTTTTTTAAATTCAGCTGTAAACCAAGTTATTTTCTTAAAATAGAACTTTGTAGACTTTAAAAAAAACAATCTACCTCTTGTGTGTTCTTGAAAATAAATTATTGTTTATTGAGCCCAAAATTTCAAGCATTCCCAGCAATTGATAGCTTCCAGCTTATGAAATTATGACCCTGGATTGAAACAATCACTTCATACCTCTATAAAAACGTGTTCATGAAAGTTAGTGGTGAGGTGGGGTGTGGAGTCTATGAACAGCTTGAAAACGGAATAAATTACGGGAATTACACACAGACAGTGAGACAGAAAGAGAGAATGTGGAAAATAACCTTCCTCTTAAGCATGTTCCTATGAGCCTGCCCAGTGCAGGACTGTCATCACATTGCTCAAGATTGAGTTTCAAGAAAATCTTGGCTACTCACGTTTTTCCACTCCGCTATTATTCCATCTCCTGGTTCTGACTCAGACAATGCAGCCTTTGACAAAACCTGATACTGTACGTCTGGTTAGTCTTTATATAACTGGATTCCTGCCCAGAGCGCTGTCAGTTATGTTACACTCATATCCATTTATAAGCTTCTCTTTGTTAATGAAAATGGCAATAGAGAGCTGCTATTCTCCTTTCATTGTGCTTTCAAAAATGTTCGTGTGAGTACAGTCTTCCCACAGCTCTCTAATAAAACTGCCTAACATGTTTTTCACTCCCTCATGGAAAGAAGAACATTTTTCTGCGTAAGAAGTTCAAGGCTCATGGAGAGAACTAATAAGAACATGAATAATGTAATGTTACAAGCTCATGAAAGGACGCTACTCTTGATCAAAGGCCCTATAAAAAACTGCCGTTAGAAAATAAAGGAAAGCAAAGAAAGAAAAAAAATCTAGCCAAGATGTTAGGGAGTGCCTATTTTATGTTTTGGAACTGTGCTTGTTAAATTTCTAGTGAAGAACTGGATGAGAAGAAAGATGCCTAATCAGCACAGCAAATATGAAGCTAGCTGTCATTTAACTTCATGCTAGCTTAGCATAGAACTGAAGAAAAACATTTATCCTGACTGTATCCAGCTTGTATCCAGTTTTTTGGAACTACACAAACAAAATAATACAGAATCATTTTATAATGATATTTTTATTTCTTACAGTCAAAGTAAATCATGTGTGCTCAGTTATTATTATTATTATTTTTTACATTTTATGCAAATAAAGGAAATAAAGACACAAAATGTAATATAAATTATGATGGAATTGGAATTTATATTTTGAAAATAAATAAGTCAAAAATCTAATAATAATAGCAATAATAAGAATATTAAATAAAGAGGATAAGAGCGAGAAAAAAGTGTAGTCTAACTTCACAGTGAAAATTAAAGAGAAGGCAAACAACTATAACAACAATAAAACACAAAACATAAGACAAATTAGAAAGCAGAATCATTTTAAAGCTGCAGAGATGGTGCTTGGTTGATTTTGTCACAGTTGTGGAGTCAAGCTAGCTGTGTGCCCCTGTATTCTGTTTTCATGCTTAGCTGCTGGCTAAAAGGTATATGAGTTGTATCAGGGCTCTCATCTCACACTCTGCTTGTAAGCAAAGAAGAATATTTCTTACAATGTCAAACTGTTTTGATACAGAAATATTAATACAATCCAGCCCTGCTTCTAAAGTGATACTAAAATGAGGTAATAAAGCTAATACTAGCTTAGGTTATCAGACTATTAAGTACATTTTAGAAATATCTTTGACAGAAATTGTTGAACACCTTCATTTCCCTAAAGATTAAACATTGATGATACATTTTGTTTTTTTGTCAGCTGGTAACTTTAATTTCTAGGGAAGCAATTTCCCCTTGTTTACATCCTTAGCTTTGCTAGCTGAGTTTACCCCTTTGTTACTTTAGCTCTGTGCTCAGAACTCTCATGAGAGTGGAAAAAATCTTCTTAGCTAAGTTTTAGAAACTGAATTTATCCAGAATTTTCTATGAACCTTCAATACCCATTCTACAATTCTACAATTTCATTTAGCAGACGCTTTTGTCCAAAGCGACGTACAACACAAGCAAGAATTTAGACTGGAGGGAAAAACCTTAGTAAGTGCGACAAAGTGCTTCAAGTTGATTCGCCACAGGTTCTGCCATCTAGTGCCAGAAGAAGTGCCAGGTTTTTTTATTATTATTATTTTTATAAAGATAATGAAGCCACAGCTAATCACAACAAATAATTGAAGTCAACAATATCGTTCAACATTCAACAGCATTCAATATTCAGTGCTAAATATTCAATAAGAGCTGTGTTTTAGACCTTCTGATTCATTCTACCCCTGAGGACAAAGAGGAGAAGGGTCAGGTTAAGTGCCTAAGTGTTCCCTGAACAGTTGAGTCTTCAGACATCTCTTAAAAGTAGAAAAGGACTCTGCGGATCATAAGGAGTTAGGTAATTCATTCAACCAGTTGGGAACAACAGAGGAAAAGAGTCTAGCTAGACTCACTCACCATGCCTCACTTTAAATCAAAGCATGTGTAAAGAGAAAGGCTTTGACACTGATAGAGGGGATAAAGTCTGACATCATCTCGGTCACCTTTTGGCTGCATCTCTGTTCTTCCCAACCTCTGTCCAAGTTTCTCTTTGTAGCACAATCACAATGAGTTGTACAACTTCTGGAATCAAATGGCTACATGGCTGAGTAAAGTGGATGCAAAGTCTTTTTTAGAGTCACAAAACTTGGCAGATGTTTGTCGATTGCAGTGGCATCAGGCGTCAACCTGTGGGGGATTCAAGACAATAGACAGAAGTCCTGCAAAATAGTTCTACCATTGTTAAATCTTCATTACCAAAAACAGCAGTCATTAATTTTTCATAAGCATAGCACTTGTAGAAGCTGAAATTCTGCAAGTATTCAAACTTGAATTACCACCATTGGGTGAAACTTTTACATTTTTGTTCTGTGTCTACCATCTGCCTGCAGCCCTTTTCATTCCATAAATGCCCAAGCTTTTCTCACCTTTCCCTCTGTGCTTTGCTGCGTCTTCTCCTCCTCAGATGCATCAGTTAAGCACACCATTGTGGAGGACTACGGCTCCACGTGTCCACAGGGCTATAAAAGATTTAACAGCACTCACTGTCAAGGTAACACAGACGTAAAGTAACTTCGAAAAAGGACTAAGCTGAGAGCTCTGTTTGGTGGTTGTTTTTGTAACTTCCATTTTTTATGCATTAATGAAAATCCCATCACTTTCTTTCTGAATAGTTATAATTTGTCACTGTGCAAAATTACCTTTTAATTATACATTCTTCCTCTTGATCATGAAGACATCAACGAGTGCTCGATGCAGGGTGTCTGTCAGAACGGAGACTGTCTGAACACACTGGGCAGCTTTAAATGTTCCTGCAAGCCAGGTTCGGTGCTGGACAGGAATCGATGTATCGGTGAGTCAGGGGCCTTTCTGGGGTTTTCTCTCTCCCCTGCTTTTTACGAAATATAATTTTAAATTACGCTGACATTTGATTATAAAGTGAACCCTGTTGTCTTCTCTGTCAGAACAAGCTCAGTGCTTCTTGGTGTCTGACAACAAGGGCTGTGAGCACGCACTGGCCACTCACCTCACACAGGAGTTGTGCTGCTGCACTGTAGGCAAAGCCTGGGGCCACAACTGTGAAAGATGTCCTCAGGTGGGCACAGGTGAGTTGAAAGAGAGAGGCAGGAGATGTTACAGGTAGGGATGCACCGATCCCACTTTTTAGTGTCCCGATACTGATATCGATACCTGGGCTTTGGTATCTGCCGATACCGATACTAGCCGATCCGATCCTGGTATTAATTTGACAATCTCTATTCTTTAATGTGAGGATAGAATCATGTTTTGGCAACCTCAGGCTTTTCTGACTTTGTCGGAACAATTAAATCCAATAATCTGTCCATTTTTTCACACTTTGAATCCATTAATAGAAGGTTTCTTGCTTCTTTGCAGTAAGCTACAGCTGACGTAAACTTCCTCCTTTGGGCTTCCATTATATTTTTCAGTGTGACTGCCATCCGTCGAAACATTACCGCTGCACATGTTGCAAGTTTTCGGCGGAGATGTTAGCAAAAGAAGTGTGACATGCACCTAAACTGCAGAGCCTCTGTAGTTATCTTCCATTATGTTCCACAGGGCAAAAATGCACAGACCGGCTGGCGCTGATGATGTAGGAGACGCACATGGCTGTTGTAAACACAGAAAAGCATAGAACTGAGATGAATAGATCTGCCATATGTATCGGCACTATATATCAGCCCCTTGTCACGGATATCTGATTTAGCTTTTTGACTCCGATCTAGCCGATATCCGATACCAGGATCGGATCGGTGCATCCCTAGTTACAGGTTTAAACAATGTGTTATTGATTAGCGATATATAAGATGCTCTATAAGAACAAGCATGTATAATGACATGTAGCACCTGGTTGTGCACATGTAATATTTTATATGCCATTTAAGGTCGGGTTAATGCTAATGAAGAACGTTTCTCAGTCTTTTTGAATGATGGCACTCTATTAAACCTTTTTAACTTGAGACTTTTTTCCTGTAAGATTATGGCAGATTGTAACTGATTTGCAACAGGATTAGGCAAAAAGTAAAATGCCAGCCTCCAAGTCATCTGAGATTCTGAAAACATGAAACAAAGCAATGTGGATAAATTCTCTTCTTTTTCCTCGCGCTGCTTAGAGGCCTTCAGTAAGATCTGCCCAGCCGGGAAAGGCTACCTCCTCCAGACCTTCAGAGAATCTTTGGTCTACCCACCCATCATCTTCCCCCGCAAGCCTGAAAAGAAAGGTTAGTCCTTGATACTTCATCACTTACCAATGTTTATACTTGCAAGACCTTTGTATGAATCAGTGAGTTCACTGTTGTAAATCCCTGCCCTCTCTTTTTTTTTTTTTTCTGCAGAACCAAAGAGGCCGGTAAGACATTATTCTGTTTTTAATTAAGCCATGAAAAGTGGTTATTTTTGCTGTTGTGAGATCGGACTATGTCTTCTAACCAGGAGAGGCGTCCAGAGATAACGACTGCTGCTGAGCAGGCTCCAACCAGCACTGGCAGTCTTCGTGTGCCAGGTAACCATACCTTTTTATGAAGCTCTGGTTTCATTCTAACGCAAACTGAAAGTAAGACAAATGTGTGTGGTGAAGACAAAAATAACAGGACTAAAGACCAGCATGTCCCATATTTCTGAAGTCTGTCCACTTCATGTCTCCTCTGTTGGATCCACAGTTGTTAAACCCACTCCTCCAACAATCGTCAGAATGACCCCGGGCAATGACCCCTTCGAAACACAGACTAAAGTCTTGCGTGAGTTCTCTGCAAACTTCAAACTGACTCAAACATCAGACATTTATCTTGCATTAAGCATATACAAAGTGAACTTATTTCAGGGCTGGTTCATGTTTCCTGCGCTTCAGAACTGGAAAAAGTGAGATCTCCAAATTTCCCTGACAGAGTATATGTTGTGGTGAGCTTTCGGTCCTTCCTTCAAAGCGACATGTTGACTTACCCACATAGAAAGCATAATTGATGATGGCTTACAAATGAGCTGATTAAACCCCCCAGAGGGAATCCTTGTTGAGATAATTCCTTACAAATGTAGCTATATCTAATCCTTTTCGTCCGTCTGAACTGTAAACTGAGTTTTGGACACTTTGCATGTTGTGTGCTTTTCAACCATGAAGCATGAACCAGCCCCAAGGCTTTGTTCACACTCTTTTTTTATGGAAGAAAGTGTCACCATAACTTTTTGGGCTGCTATCTTTAAGATGGTTATGAAACGCACACTTCTATAAAAAAAAATGTACAAAGTTATATCAATGATAAGCACTGATAATGATAAAGAACAGTCTTATCTTGGTAAAGTTGGAAACTACTGCTTTTGATATTTTCTGCTTATACCTCTTTTTTATTCTGACTTTGGATTGTGAAACCATTATTGTGCACTCATTTATTTAAGTACTCCTTCAGGAATGGAGTACAGAGTTTTTTAAAAAGTGAGACACATTT
The DNA here is from genome assembly GCF_009762535.1 of Notolabrus celidotus. Lineage (NCBI taxonomy): Eukaryota > Metazoa > Chordata > Actinopteri > Labriformes > Labridae > Notolabrus > Notolabrus celidotus. The sequence goes on from NC_048276.1 coordinate 12,846,782, forward strand.
TTGTTACATAAAATAATTCAACTTGGCACAAATTACAGGAACTGAAGTTTGGCATGGATACTATTTTAAAAGCCCTAAAAGGCAAGTTGGGGAAAAAATCTGTTGATCCATTTTCTGGATCTGGTCCGAATAGTTTTCTCACCTATGTTTTGAACTTGGGGAAAAAAAGGTATTTTTTTAATCTACATTATACCCAGCATCCCAACTTTTTTGGAATTGGGGTTGTGTACTTTTTCTTTGTTCCTTTTTTATATATGTGAAACAGATGCTTAGAAAATATCTATATAGTGAAAAATAGTTATTTCTTAGGGCTTATTTTGAAGTTACTTTTAATGTGAACAAAATAAAAACTTTCTGCTGATGAAAGAAAGTTTTCCAAGATCAAATTTAAAAAATCTTCAGAAAAGGTGACATTTTTACATTCTGATTTTTTTTTTACCTGTCTGATATTCTTCCCTTCATTTTGGCTCCAAGAGGCTTGAAAACATCACTGTTCTGTGATGTTCATCACTTGTTGTTCTGAATAATTCTGACAGCATTCATTTTTCCGCAGGATGGCATCTCCTTTTATCCTTTTTACATTTTACTTTTTGTCATTTACTCATTTAGTCTAGCCATATAAGGAAATGACTAAATGAGGCCGTTAAGGTTATTTGTCATCTGCCAAGCTGTGTTTTTTTTTCACATGCTTTGCTTTGGAAAAAAGAATAAGGAATTTACAAGTTTTACAGGCAAAACCTTGCCCCCCTATTTTCAATTCATAAAACCAAGAAAACCATTCAAATCAGAATATGAAAATGCATCACTTGAATTTTTTATCTCATCTATCCTGAAAGCTTCTCTAAATCAGCTTTATACATACATATATGTTAAACTATAGTATTAATATATATCTATGTTCATACATGTGTGAATCTATCGTATATATGTGCATGTATATATACAGTTCATGATGCTCGTCCACTCTCTTTTCCCTCTTTGAAGCTGAGACAGATGATGAATGCAAGCAAAGCAGGGACATTTGTGGTCATGGAGAGTGTGAGAACAGACCAAATGGCCACATCTGTCACTGTCACCCAGGCTACCGTCTGAACCCCCAGAGGAACATCTGTGAGGGTAAGAGACGCTGGTAGAGTCAGTGCAGGGATGGAACGGTGACGGATGGTGGGAAGAAATTTCTCCTGAAGTTTCTCATGCATGAGTGGGTGTCCTCTGGCAAACACAGCCTTTCTCTAGATCCAGGAAACCTACTCACCACCTGCTGCTTAGAGTTCACAGTGTGTGCTGCAGAAAATCTTATCCCTAGGTTCTTCTCCTGTGTTGCTTAAAAATAGATAAGTTACAGGAATGATGAAGGTGAATGTAAAAAAAAAAAAGCCAGACCCTCATCATGCTTTTTGTGTTTTGAGTATTAAGGCCCGTTCACACGTGAAAGTAAAACCATAAAGATGATAAAAACTATTATTTGAATTTAAATGATAAAAATAATGCATTGATAAAGCATTCATTTGAAGGGATATTTTAGTTTTTTTTGTGTGGTCGTATGACGTAACTGTCAGTATGTTAGCCAAAGGGAATGTCTGTCAGCTTGGCCCCTTTGTGAGGAAGTGTTTGGAGAACTGGAACCAAAGCTGGGCTATCAACAGCTTTAGCCAGGGTCAGCTCTGCCACGTAGTTTAGCTAGTTTTAACCAACTCCAACCAAAACACTATTCTCTGTGTAAGTGTACATTCTTTTCAGCGTTTTAATTTGGCGTCAAAAAGCCTGTTTACATCATCCCCTTCAGCTTTAAGTTAAGAGTGTTTTGATTCTATTGAGTCAGTATTTAGCTTTAGTCTAAAGCATCTTTACAAGCAGCAGCCATGTATCTTTTTAAAAGAAATGCAGCCTTTAATCAGAGACCGCATTTTTTGCAAATTTGCTATTCTTATCTGAATGTATCTATTATATGACATTGAGTTGCATTCTAGGATTGTTGTTCAACTTTACCTGCACTGGGGGCTAAATTCAGGATTTAATGTCTTCTGTAGCCACTGTTTTGATCACCCATACAATAGAAAGGCAATGTTAAATAGCTGGCATATCCTTAGGAACCACATATATTCAAGAGCAGTTTGTTTTCAATTTAAGGAGGAGTGTTAAGCTGGTTATGAAACAGACTGAAATTAAAACTGATGATTGTATGTGACCTACAAAAGCAAAGGAGACCATCAGTAACGACATTTAGTATTTTTATTATTACTTTTTTTTGTATTTGAGTTGAAAGTCAACTAATTTCATAGTTAACACTCTTTTTTTGAAATAAAGCTAGACAAAAAAGCAAAGATGAAAAACAGAAACACAAAAAAGCATAACAACTCTTGAGCCTCAAAGTAAATGTTATTTTTTCCACTACAAAGATTTTAAATTTCAAATCAAAGCAATCCACTAATGCTTTTTGATCTTGGCTTTTTCAATCTCATTAATCACTCAAACTGCTGCTACGCGTGGGTGTCAGACGAAGTGAGGCTAAGATTCCCAGTGAGTGACAGTTCAACTGTTAAAAGACGCCAGTATTGAAATTAAAAGTATAAACAGGACAAGATCAGCATTGAAATAAGCACTGCTTTTCCTCAGGGGATGCTCAAATCAACACCACGTAATATTCCTCACAGGAGCTTCGGTTAGGACGTGTTTTTAGGGGGTATTGTAGAGTAAAAATAAAACTTAAAAGTTGTAATAAACATTTGAAAATTCAATATTTTTTATTTAAAACTCCAAACAACTATTGTATTACTCAAACATGTTCATTTTCAAAAAAACAACAACAAATTTCTCTGTATCCTTATATTCCACTGACATTGATCCAAATTTAAAAATTGTTCCTTTTTTTGTTGTTAAAGCCCAAGTGAGAAGTTTTCAGCTGATTGTGAAACATATTGAAATGAGGACTGTTATTAACACGACTGAAAATTGTATATTGTAATTTTAATATCTGTTGCCCCTGCGAGGGGGATTGTTATTCTGAAAACTATGGCTTGGCATATGCAGAACAAAATTAGAAAAGAGAAAAGATGGCCACAGGGGGCGCCAAAATGAACTCAAACCAAAAGATAATTGTGAGGTATTAAAGAGTGGACAGAAAGATGATCATCTTTGAGCGAAGTTCCATGTTAGCTGTGTAGCTTTTGTTCTGTATGCGAGTACAGCTGGTTTGTAGTGGGAAGTAGTTTCACTGAAGGGGGTATTCTTGAATATGTGATGAAAAAGTCGTCCTGGAATCCGACCGCTGTGTCCTCTTCTAAGCGTTATGACCCTCTGTCTGTAATATTAAACAATGTTTCATAATACAGTCACTGTGTCTCTCTGTCTCCTCTCTCCTGGTGTCCAGATAATAATGAATGTGAGTCAGAACCTTGTGGCCACGGCAGAGGACATTGCATCAACACAGAGGGAGGCTACAAATGCCACTGTCGTCAGGGTTATAAACACATGGTGCAGCATGGCAGACTCAAGTGCGTAGGTAAGTCAAGTTGAGCCGTTTCTACAATTTGAATGTTTTTTTTTTCTAAAAGATGTCAAATTCTGCATCAGCTTTATTCTTCCTGTGCTGCAGATGTGAATGAGTGCTCCAAGCCGGACATCTGCGGTGTCGGAGGCCAGTGTTTGAACCTCCCTGGCTCATACAAATGTGAATGTCACAGCGGCTTTAAGAGCAAGTCACACCGTCATCCCGCCTGTGAAGGTATTATGACATTATGAACATAAGTGCACTTAACAATTTCCTGATGACACAACACTTATCATGCCTGTGCCTTTATAACACGCTTCAGTCTGTGGTTTGCATTTGTGGATTTGTAACACTTCTCCTCACTCTTTGCAGACATAAATGAGTGCTTGAATCCCGACACTTGTCCCAATGAGCAGTGTGAGAACACACCAGGCTCGTACGAGTGTGTGCCCTGCCTGCCTGGTCACGAGGCTCGCTCTGGCATCTGCTATGGTGAGTGCAACCCTGACATGCAACCAAATTAATCACTTGCCTACTTTTTATCTCTCCTTTTATTGTTGTAGTTTTCAACTCATTGTTCTAACTTTGAGGCAGAATTGTGTGGGATATCTATCAATCTATCTTTGGGTCTCATTACAGCAGCCTTTCAAAACCAGTAACTAATGGGCTGTTGAACCCAGCAGTCCAACTAAGACCCAACTATTAATTGTTGTAAGCATCTCATTGCATCACTGATCTCTCCTCCGTGTTTCATCAGACATCAATGAGTGTCAGAAGCCTGGAATCTGTCCTAACGGGCGCTGCGAGAACCTCCCTGGTACTTACCGCTGCCTGTGCAACGAGGGCTTCCTCCCAAATTCAGACAGCAAAGGCTGCAGCGGTAAGTAATGCTAACACAATGTGTACAAGTCCTTAGTTTGAATAAACTTCAAGTAAAAGGTGCTAAGAAAGGAAAAGGAAGGACATCTTAATGATTACATTTGACATATTAGTCTGTTTGTGTCTCTAAACAGACATTGATGAGTGTGAGGACCACCGGCTGTGTGCTTACGGTCACTGCCTAAATACAGAGGGCTCCTTCCAGTGCCAGTGCTACCCAGGATACCAGCGCACACAGGAGGGCAGCCACTGTGAAGGCAGGAATCCTTCCACAAAATCTGTGTTTAAATTGTGCTCATATGTAACCTAAAACCCTTACTGACATGTCATGCTCACTTGATAACTTACAGCGATGGACTTTCCAACTGAAGCGCATCTATCAGATAATTAACGGCTGTTGAAACTGCTCACCACATGCTTCACATTCCAACATTGTTTTTATTTCCTTCCCTTCAGATATAAATGAGTGTGAGAGGCCATCTAACTGTCAGCGCGGCCGCTGTATCAATAGTATGGGCTCATACCACTGCGAGTGCCAGAAAGGGTACACTCTGATCGGAGGCAGGAGGTGCCAAGGTCAGTCTATGTTATACCGTCTTTTATTTCCTTTAACCAGTCTCAGTAGTTCTTACAAACTAATAATTAGTTTACTGTGTTTAAGGTTGTTTAACTTACAGTATCTCAGCTAAAATACTTAGGAAACTCATTCTTGCCTCGATTATTGTAATTCTCTGTACTCGTGTCAGTGAGAACTCAATCCACTGTCTTCAAATAGTTCAAAATGCTCAGCTTTTAACAAGAACTAAAAAATTTGCCCACATCACCTCCATTTTAGCTCATCCACTTTGGCAGCCTGTTGAATTTAGGGTTGTTTTTAAGATTATTTTAATCACGTTTAAGGCCCGGCATGAACTTGCCCCTCCCTATATTTCTGAGCTTTTATCCCTGTATGAGCCAGGGGGCAGTCTGAGATCCTCTAGTAGTGCTCTGCTGGCTGTTCCAAGGTTGTGACTGAAGACCAAAGGCGACAGGGCTTTTTTGGTTAGAGCACTGACACTTTGGAACAGACTGCCAGAGGAGATCAGACTTGCAGAGTCAGTCCTGTGTTTTATTTCGTTACTCATTTTTACAGAAAGCTTTTATCTGTGATTTTATTTAATTTTAACTTTGGTTTTTATTGGTCTGTTTTTTAAATTTGTATGCTATCACTGCTTCCTAGTTTGTATTGCATATCTACTTACTTTTATTGTCATTGTGAAGCACTTTGTTACCTGTATTGAAAAGTGTGATATAAATAAAATATGATTAATTATTATCAATTCATAATAATAATATTACTACTACTACTACTAATAATAATAATAATAATAATAATAATAATAATAATAATAATGATAATATATTATTATTATCATTATTATTATTATTATTATTATTATTATTATTATTATTATTATTATTATTATTATTATTATTATTATTATATTTTTTATTATTATTATTATTGTTATTATTATAAAGCAGCTACTTTTAAAGAATAAAAAAGCAGGTTAATTTTGTCTTAAACACATATTTTCTCTAAATTTTCTTAAAAGTTCTGATAAAAATTCTACAAAAATCACAGCTGTTCAAAGTCATTCTCTTGTTTTTTCAAATCACTCTTTCCAACATTGTAAATATACATAGAAATCATTATTTTACATCATCACTGACACTAATAAATACGGACACATTACTCCCAGCTTTTGTTGGAAGTCAAAAGTAGCATGCATGCTGTTGTCGCCACGTTTGTTCAAACTTAAAATGTCTCAGCAAACAAATCTCTTAAAAAACATCAAAGCTGCTTAAAAAAAGAACAGGATCAATTTGCTTGCAACTCAGATGGTGTTTGGATTGAAATAGATACCTTCAAACGTCACGTGTGATTTCCCTTTCAGACATAGACGAATGTGCCACGGACAGAAATCTCTGCCAGCCCTACGGCTCTTGTGAGAACAGACCAGGCTCCTATTTGTGCGTCTGCAATCACGGTTACGTCCTCTCAGAGGACAAACACAGCTGCGAGGGTAAGCCTGCTGTGATTCCTTCTGCTTTACTGTAGAGCCACATTCATCCCAGAGCTTTACCCAGGCCTGAACATTAAATCCCTGCGTGTCCCAAACCCAAAACATTTAACTTCAAACACAACCCAAACTGGAGACACCGAAAGCCTGACAATTATCATCAATTTGGAGCATTGAAATTAAAAGAAATGCCAGCCTGGCGCACCCATTTGAGGTCTATTCTAGCTCGCTCATTCTTTTAGTTTTTGCTCCCAACATTCACTTTCTTTTTCCTGAGCAGCAGTTCGAGTGCAGATTGATGAGAAGAAGGAGTGCTACTTGAACCTGGATGACACCGTGTTCTGTGACAGCGTCCTCGCCACCAACGTCACCAAGCAGGAGTGCTGCTGCTCCATTGGAGTGGGATGGGGAGATCACTGTGAGATCTACCCCTGCCCTGTCTCACACTCAGGTACACTCAAAGAACAGTCTGCTGTGTGCATTGCAAGTATAGACACATTCAACCTTGTAATGTAGCACAGTACATGTGCAGCGGTCAGTAGAAGCTCAGTCCCATTTATTTCCACTGCACTCTATGATATATATATCATGCTATATTCTCATAATAGATTTGCAAATACGTCTAGCTAACAACAACAGAGAGGTTACAACTTTCTACCTGAGCCTGAGGCTTGTATGTACTAAATAATGATCACTGTCATATTCTGTATTTGCTGTGTATCTTATGAACTGCTTATTAAAAATCTGTCTTGTCTTCTCCTCACAGCTGAGTTCCACTACCTGTGTCCAAACGGGCAGGGTCTCTACTATAATGAAGGCCTCATGTACAGCCTGCCTGCCTACCATGGTAGATATTGCATAACTTAGTCCTGTGTATTAGTTATCAGTTAATACACTGTGTTGTGAAGGAAAATTTGATTTAGGGAAAAAACGCATTTGGCATTTTTTTTGACGTGGAAAACGTTCATGTTTTTTTAATGATAACCAATAATTGATCGTTAACATTTCTAAAGATAGGGGCGCTGGTGGCCAAGCGGTCTAAGCACCCCATATACAGAGGCTACAGTCCTCGTCGCAGGGGTCGCCGGTTCGATTCCCGGCCGATTGACCATCTCCTGCATGTCTCGCCCCGCTCTCTACTCCCCACATTTCCTGTCTCTCTTCAGCTGTCCTATACAATAAAGGCAAAAAAGCCCAAAAACATAACTTAAAAAAAAAAAAAAATTCCAAAGATCAATCACAGAAAATACTTTAAATTTACATCCCTACTTTGTGGTGTTTTTTAAGTGTTGATAAGGGTTTGGGGTGTTACCTCGTGAGGTAGAAACAGTAGCAAGGCAGGTTCTGCACAATACCTGACATTGCGAAGCATCTTCTTTCCTAAATCCAAAATATTCCTCTTTGACACCAAAGTCGCCTCTTCTGTGTCCTCTCTCGGTTCTTCTGGCTGAGGTCATTTTTAAAGATGTCAACAACAAAACAACCAATCAAAACCTAGCCTGGCTTAAGTTGTTTTCTTCATCCTGTGCTTGCACGTGTCTCGTTCTTCTTCTGAGATTATTGGCCGTTGGCACTGCCACCGAAATCAATTAATCCTTCAGCCCTACTGTGTATTGACACCTTCCTGGGATGCAAAGTGATATAATACTGCAGTTGCACCAAAATTGTCTTTTAAAACTGCACCCTTCAACATGGCTATGTTTGTCACCTGTTGACATGATATTAGTAAACCATCCTTATACAGGAGTGCCTGTAATGAACCCTTCTACAGCTCTTACTCAAAAGACATTCTCCAACAGATATCGACGAGTGTTCTCTGTTTGCCGATGAAATCTGCAAGAAAGGTCGCTGTGAGAACACGCTGCCAGGCTACGAGTGCTACTGTCAGCAGGGCTTCTACTACGACAGCAACCTTCTCGAGTGCATCGGCAAGTGCTCCCATACAAACTTCAAAATGCCACCACAAGTATTTTTCTAACAAACTCTGTAAAAGAGTTGTTTTGATAGCTTTTGGATACATAAATGATGTTCCTTTACGATTTTCTGTTGTCCCTCAGACGTGAACGAATGCCACGACGAGTCTCTGTGTACTAACGGTCGGTGCGTCAACACTGAAGGCTCCTTCTACTGCTACTGCAATGACCCTTGGTCTCCAGACTCCAACAAGAAGAAGTGTGTGTTGACAACAAAAGCAGGTGGGTAAAAATGAATCTTCTTCAAGTGACCCCTGACAGCGTATTTGACACAAGGAACTTATCTTAAGCCGCCAGCTGACCTTTCCGTTCCACAGACATGAATGAGTGTGAGGACCCAGAGAACTGTAAGAACGGACACTGTGTGGACACACCAGGGTCGTACTACTGCATCTGCTCTCCACCCTGGGCCCTGGCCACTGATCGTAACAGCTGTGTGACACCTGAAGAGCAGGCTGGTGAGTGCAGACACTCATTCAGAGCAACAAGGCAGTGGTGGGCAGCAGCAGTTTACCCTGGAAAACACAAAGCAGTGAAGAGTGGGAGCTGGTATATATGAGACATCAGATTTCTGTGCCAAGTTGGGTGTTTAATCCTACTAACGTTTGAGTAGACATCCTTTTGTAAAATACACACACTCACACACAAAAGCCAGGGTCAGCCTAACTAGCAGGAGATAACATCATCATATTTAGCAGACAGATTAAACATTGTGTCTTTAATGTTTTTTTAGATTACAATTAAAGAGGTGTGCAAATTATGTGAGCATGCTGAATCAGGTAAGTGTTTCTAACCAGTTTGAAGTGACTGAGGAGGGATTCTGTAATGACTTTGAGCATGTTATTGACATTATTGAAGGGTGAAATCACAAAGTAGCAATCTTAAAGGTACCAAATATATATATATTAAAAACTCACATGTGATGTTTAAAGAAATATTATGCTACCAACTTCACCTCCTAGATCATACAAACAGGACAAAGCAAAAAATGTATTAATTTCCTGTTTTGTTTAAAGGTACTATTTGAGAACATAGATTTAAAAAATGTCAGTTGCATGGAGTGAAAATACAAAGAAACATAAAATCCATGCTTCTCGTTTATCATGCATCATATATCATCACCCTCAGGCAAAAAAACTTGTATCTCCAAAACTACTACTTTCCAAGAAGTACAAAAAAATGCTGTTTTTCACATAACTAAACACTTCATTAGATTCAACCACAAACACCTCTTAAATAATTGTTATCTGTTGAATTTTAGAAAGCCTACTGGTAGGCTTAAAATGTGATCAGTAGCATTGATTAATGCATACAAATAAATAAATGATGAAATATAGAGATACAAGGTTTCTGCCTGACAGTGGTGATATGCAGCTCTGCGTTCATGTTTGTGCTAGCTTTAATATATGTCTACAAGAGCGTATATATAATAATGATGTTGAAATATAATGCCCCAACACAAAGTAATTGTAGCTTCATTGAGGCTAACAGTAGTTAACGTTGTTATGGTGACTCTTATTGATGGTTGAATTGCTGATTTATCCTTCACATACAATGAAAAATGTGACATTTGAAGAATTTTTAACTGAACAGTTGTTGATGAAGCTAGCTTTCTTTTTTAATTGATGAAAAGTATCTGTCTGATGTAGGCTGAAAAAAAAAATAGCATTGTGTGACCATGAAGGACACATTTCAGTAGACTGATCCAACTGTGTAACCAAATGCATATGTGCTAAATCTTGCTTCATAATTAAAGGGATATTTCAGTTATTTTGAAGTGGGGTTGTATGAGTTACATTACACTAGCGCTCCTGCTAGCCACAATGAGTGCCAGTGAGCTCTTCCCCTTTAATGAGAAAATTCCCAGATGACTGGCAGGCAAGCTAGGCTATTTTCTCTGCGGAAAAAGACCGATACCGCTACTTGATCCTGCTACGTGCTTGTTGATCCAAACAGCTGATCCGATCATGCAACGGAAGAACACCAGTCTGCGAGGTGCGTCCGAAAATAGTGCAGAGAGAAAGGGGGTTTCTGACGGAAAACTGAATAGCTCCAATTTTTTCTACTGGTGCATGCATTTGCACCGTGATGAGTGCCTGGACCATATTTTCTCCACTTTAGTGAAATTACGCAAAATAGGAGGCCCCGTCTGGAGAGAAAATAGCCTAGCTTGCCTGCCGGTCATCTGGGAACTTTCTCATTAAAGGCGAAGAGCTCACCAGCACTCATTGTGGCTAACAGGAGCAATAGTGTAATGTAACTCATACGACCCCACTTCAAAAAAATTGAAATATCCCTTTAATACTCCAAATATTGGTTTGGTGACAATGGAAGTTGGTGTTGTTGCTTTGGACAGTGCTAACATTTTATTTTGTGGTCAACAATATCAATGAAAACAATGTTTGGTTTTGCCAAAAAAAAAACGAAAAAACACAGAAGCAAGCAAACATAAAAACTGCTCTGCCTCCACAGTACACACATTTTCATGTATGGTATAATTTTCTCTGCAAACTGCCTGCAAACATCTTTCCAGATTCAAATCTCTTTGGTTGAAGTGATGCTGGATCTAGACTTTCTGTTTTAACCTGTAACCTTTATGCAGATGTGGCAGTGTGATTGCATGTATGTTGCATGACCAAAGCTCACTATGTATGGTAAACACATGAACAGAAAGCAAGGACATTAACTGGGTGGACAAATGACACTGTTGATTACCAACCTAACCAAAAACTATGACTGCACTGAATGCTCTGTCTGTAGTCTAAGATGTCCAGTTTGTATTGAGATGCCACACACTACAGCTACAACAATCAGAGTCATATCAACAGGAAGTCTCAAGAAAGACTGAAGAGTTTAAAGTAAACATCAAAAAGGAGTCATCATTATAGGATAATTTTGCTTCTTGTCATGATGCAGCATAAGTCTCTTATTATTGTGTCTACAACTTTCAGAGTAACAATTGGCTCCAAGCAGATGTTCATACTGTAACCAGTGTCTGTGGTGCCCTTTGCAGATGTGAATGAGTGCCAGGACCCCTGGTACTGTAAGAATGGGAGGTGTGAAAACACGCCCGGCTCCTGTCACTGTTTTTGCGACCCTCCCCTCACCTTCAGTGCAGCGCTGAAGCAGTGCGTCTTTGACGGTGGGTATAATCAACGTCAGCTCCTCTGAGCATGACCGTTTAAATGAGTTTAGGTCTACTATACGTGGACATCTGCCGCTCATGTTGCTTTCTGTTGTCGCTACATGTCTCATCCGGCATGTACAGGCTTTGTGTTATACCATTTAACTTCTTACAGTCTTAAAGGAGAACAAGAACTTGCACAAAGTGTGATGAAGTTCTTCCTTAGCCTGTCTCCTTTTTTAAATCATTTGGTGTCTCCTTTCTACGGAACAGGATTAAGACCCCTGAAAATTTTTTTTGGGGAGGTTGGGTAAATAAAAAAAAATGTATAGTCATATATGTTTTTTTTTTATTGACCTAACCTCCAAAGAAATTGTTCAGTGGCTCTAATCCTCTTCCGTTCTTTTATTTGTGTTATTATAATGTAATAAATTAATTGTTTTTTGTAGAAAAACACACAAAGCATTTGATCACGTCTCATTTATAGGAAATAACTGAGTTCACTTGTGTTAATTCTGTGTTGTACATGTGATTCACAGTATACTATAAATGGACTTTACATTGGAATCATAACATCATAGCTCTTACATCTTATGTAATTATATAGCCATTAAAAACAGACTCTACAGGAGATTTTGATGAATTTATAAAACGACAACAGCAGGAACTTGTATAAAATGTAAAATGTATTGTAATTATATGTCCATAAATGATAGAAAATACACAAAAAAAATTCCATGCAACAAAATATGAGGCTCCATGGGCAATGACAATGTACTTCTCATTCACACAGGTTCTTTGAGCTATTTGTAATCCTGTATCTGTTACTTACAGTGGGAATACACTGTGTCAGAGCCTACATTACTAACTATATTTTGTTGAATATTGAAATATGATGATACATGCTGTGATAAGCCCCTGGTCACTGTAATCCTTCACTATTATAAGCAGACAGAGAAAAGATAAATAGACATCAGCTGCTTAACCTTGAATTATGTAGTTTTTCTCTGAAGGTGATTTACGTGACATTTCTAATCTTTGAGATATTCTTACATGATTCAAATGTCCACCAGCCAGGAGTAAATGTTGGCTGTTGCAAACAAGAGAGCAAAGATATTTTTGATTAACCAGCAAGTCATAAACTGCTAAAGTTTAACGCTTTATTTATTTATTTAGTTATATGAATGTCAGAATTAAAAGTTTCACATAAAAAAAGCCTTCAATGATAACTAGATTAGAAGTCACAAATCTCCATACTGTATATTTGTTGTGTGTCTGGCAACACGCCCGACACACACAAGTCTCAGATCCCTGGCATACCGTTACTGCTACTGTGCCATAACAATAAGGAGAGATTAACACATGGCTGCCAAAGCCAAAGGCAAGGAGGGTGGACCTTACCTGTCATAGCTCCTCTTGGCTGGTCACAATGATTCGTCAGAGGACCAGCTCATGCTACTTTGTTCTGATGCCTCCTCCTCGGTGCTTTAGATGACAGTTAAATATTGTAACGTTAAACTTCCCAAGACAGCCTGTAGTGTTGCTATCATTTTTCTCAGCACAGGTGTCCACCTCAGCTAATCAAGATAGTGGCACAAACATGTCTTCAGCCATTGGATGTACAACCAGGAAGTCGCCCCCTCTAGCTCAGCGGCCATACAATACACTCAGTCAGGATGATGTTGCTGTAATAGTTGTATGTGCACATCTTCCAACTGCTCACACAACCTGATACTAATCCCAGAGCTCAGAACTGGCTGAATGTGGCTTCTTGAATTGAGACTATGGACTGTTATACAAATATAGAGAACCAAGTAGTGCCATAATTCTAACATTTACTTTTATTTTTTTGTATCATATTCTCCGCCCTCACCTAGATCGGACTGCAGCCCACAAGGATGTGTGTTTCCTGCAGGTTGACGAGGGTTTGATCTGCAGCGAGCCCAGAAATGACATAGTGGTGACTTACTCGGAGTGCTGCTGTCACTACGGTCGTGGCTGGGGACCCGAGTGTAACACCTGTCCCCCCAGAAACTCAGGTAAGACGACTAAAGATGTGGTTTGACAGCGTATACTGCTATTTTTTTTTCTTCCTTGTGAGTTAAAAAATATTTTTTTCTTCATGTTCAGAGATGTTCAGTCGTTTGTGTGAGATGCATCTGGAGACAGAGTCTGATGGGGAGCAGGATTTCCTGGCAGCTTTCGCAAACTACAACCCAGGTAAAACAAACACTGTCTCTGTCAATAGTCTGGCTCAAACATCTACTTGCCGCCTAACAGATTTCTTATGTCTCTCTGTCTCCTTGCCTGTCTGAAAAAGGTGATAGTTCAGAGGAGGATTCAGATGAATGCAGCTGTGCAAATGGCCGCTGTGTTCGCTCCTACCTTGGCACCATGTGTGAATGTAACACAGGCTTTAGGCTGGACCACTCTCGAACCCGCTGTATAGGTCTGTATTTTTAGACTTACAATTATCTATTTATTTTTTTAATATTTTTTTTATTACATTTTTTCAAAACATACAACACAGAACTGCTCAGACACAACAGAGGAGAAAAAAACTGAATTTGGGCATATGGGTACAGTGATAGAAAATAATTATGAAATCAAAATAAGTGACAGTGGGCACAATTCCCATGCAGTCTCCTGCAGAAAGACAAGGCAGTATCCATATGAGCATCTATACAGAGCATACAAACATAGCAGGCCACAAGGTGCTTGATCGATAATGAGCACTTAAAACAGAGTCATAAAGACAGGCTAGGCCAATGTAGGAAATCCACGAAGCAAGGAGGATGACATTGTGGGCCCAATATGCTGCAAGTAAGGGTCCCAGACCTTATAGAAAGCATCTATTTTTGAGTCAAGCATGCATGTGATGTATTCACAAGGAATGCAGTCCATAACAATGTTGTGCCATGATTTTTTTGTTGGAGCAGCATTCTTAATCCAGAAAAGAATGTTCTTTCTAGCAGCAAAAGTCAATATATTGAAAAGTCTCCTGTGCTTACGGTCAGTGATCCAACCATCCAGTATCAGGCATGTAGGGTCCATCGGTATCGGGACACCAAAGATAGCAGTCAGTTCATTCACAATACTAGACCAATACCCCTGTAGCTTAACACATGACCAAAGGCAGACTTACAATTATTTGAACCTTATTCTTTTTGCATTTTTCATGAAGTAATGCATTAAAATATTTGTATCTATGTGGACAAATCTCTGAGTGCCTCTATACATTTTTTTTCAGACATTGATGAGTGTGCAGAACCAGGAGCCCGTGTGAGTCCTTGTAAGAACGCTCGCTGTGTGAACACTGCCGGCTCATACAAGTGCTACTGCAAACACGGTTTTGTCCCCACGCGCAGGCCAAACATATGTGTCCGTCGCAGGTCTCGGTAACCTCTGTGTGTCTCCCAATTTATCCCTAACTTCAGTACAAGACTGACCCAAACACGCCTGTACATACAGTTCTGTCTCTTAGTACAAACATGGGACTGTGTATGTGTGTGTACTTCTAAAAGCAGGAACACCCATCAGCAGCCAAATCATAGCACTGGCTCACACAAACATCATCAGCTCCTGTTTGCTCCCCGTTTCACATTTAAAAAAAATAATCAATACAGTTCAGGTGGTTGTTTGTTAAACATGTTTTGTAATTATTGTTTGTTTAACAGGTTTTTTTTAAGTTTAATTTGTGCATTTTTGTGTTTTTTTTCATTGACCTCCCTGTTGCGTTGACTTTTTGTTTTTAAATTGAATCTCAGATCCAAAGATCTATCTGTTCTATCATCAGTCAATGTTAACGTGAGAACTTTGAAATGTTATTGTGTTCCCCTTTACATTCCCCTGAGTCCACATTCTTTCATGTTCATTTCTAAATTGAAGTTCTTTCTCACCACACATTGTTCTTTTGTGTTATTGTACAGATTGTCTGATGCATTAAGAGTTTCTTTAAGAATAATCCCTGTCCTCTCCTTGTTTATTTGTTATTGTAAAATATGACAAACCTGAAGTTTTTGTATAATTTGACATGTGCACCGAAGTGGACTGTAAGCTAGAAAAAGAGGCCATGCACTTAACAAAGAATATAGTGGGAATATTTGCTTCATTTAGCTTATCCAGGAAAACCAACAAAGTTTGACATCTGTTGTCATGATTGCTGCATTAAAGTATTTTGGAAAACCAAAGACGCTCTCGTGGAAAGAAGAGTTTAATAAAAGAAAAGATGTCAACCACTTGTCTTTTTGTTTTCTTGTAGGTGGAAATGTTTTTCTCACACATATGAAAACATGAAATGCACATCAGACTGCCACATTCAGTCAGTCTAAGTAGTACAGAGTGGTACCACTGTGGCTGATTCAGTTTAGCTTCTCAAGCACGCCTACTAAGCAAACAAACAGTGCATGGTGGGCTTTTCATTCCCCTTCTGTTTGGCCTATTGATTATACAAATGTAACATCCATCGACAATTTAAAATTGTTTCAAGTTATCTTTTGTTGTTTGCATGTATATTTTAATAACACACTTCAGAGTGCTTCATCATATGCCTCTTTAAGCACTGCATTGGCACTTAAACACAGATATTTTGAAGCATTTTTTATTTCAGTTAATGCAAGGCAAAGTTTTCAGGTATCAAAATATGAGGAAATGTGCTGTCCTTCCAGTGCTGCAAATTCCTGGAGATGACTGCACTTCCAAACAATTACTACTAGTTATATTTTGTGGCATTTTTGCCTTTATTGACAGGACAGCTGAAGAGAGACAGGAACTAAAGTTAAAAACCAGAGGCGACCGGGCCTTTGCGGTAAGGCCCCCGTCACTCTGAAATGACCTGCCGGAGGAGATCAGGCAAGCCACATCCTTGTCCTCTTTTAAATCTCTTTTAAAAACACACTTTTTTAAATGTGCTTTTATTTCTTAACTCACCACTGACTTTTTAATTTCTGCATGGTTTTTATTATTGTTTTTACTTAACTAATTTTAGCTCTACTTACCTTTGTCATGTGCTTTAGTGTTTTCACTCGCTATGTCTTGCACTCTGTAAAGCAGTAAACATGTTTTTAAAAGGTGCTATAAAAATAAAATGTATTATTATGATTATTATTAAAGGGAGGAGAGAGCTGGAGAAGACATGCAGCAAATGGTCGAGGCTGGGGCTCGAACCAGCGACCTCTGCAACCTCTGCGACAAGGACTATAGCCTCTGTAAATGGGACGTGCCTAGATCACTAGGCCACCCTAATGTTCCTTTATTTAAAGCCCACAGGTGAGTAACTTTCTGATATCTTTATATCAATCAATCAATCAATCCATTTTTTTATTTTTTATTTTACCTTTATTTTACCAGGAATAGTCCCATTGAGATACAAAGTCTCTTTTACAAGGGAGTCCTGGCTAAGACAGCAGCATAAAAAGTTTAACAAAATAGAACAGGACAAAAACATATAGCGAAAAGTAACTATTACATTGATTTATGAATTAGCAGTGTTAAGCTCTAAAACATGTGCACAAACTGATCAGATCATCCTTTATCCTAGTTTTAAAATCCTCCAATCAAATTAAACAATCCAGTTTCTGGCAACCCCGAAGCTCAAATCAAGAAGAGGGAGCAGAGCAAAGACATTAAAAGCACTTTTACAAGAGACAGAGCGAGTCCGAGGAATGACAAAAAGAAATTTTCCATGGGACCGAAGATGACAGCCTGACAACTTTAGGTGTCAATAAAGAGCATAAATAAGACGGCAGCTCCTGGAATACGGCCTTATAAAGAAACATATACCAGTGCAATATTTCTAGTAGATGTATTTCATTCTAGAGTATGCTTTTAAATTGTCTCAATCAAGCCTGAAAATGCTCAAAATCCCAAACCAAAATTGTCTCATAGTTACACAATAAGTGTCCTCAAAGTGTGGGTTCAGTGTGGCTTTGCAGACTGTGTGTTAAACTGGTGGTGGGATGGCCAATGCAGCTCAAAGATGACATCAGCTACCTGAAGAACAAGGCCATCTTCTGGACAGTTACTGTGAACTATTTCACACATGGCTGATAGAGTCTCAGCACCAGAGCAGGGTAATGAGGATGGACTGAGCTTTGTTCACTCTCATCATGGTGTTAATGCAAAAGAAGCCAGCTGTGTGCTTTTGTACCTGTTCCTGTTTCTGTTAGAGATCAGACAGATGAGGTTGTTCTTGTATGAAAACTGACTATACTGGTGCCATCCTGCTGAATCCAATGAGACAAGTCGTTTTCTCATTGGAAATGCATATTTGGTCATGAAATGACACATAAACTGAATCCAGAAATCCACAAAATAATGTGAACATTCGATATTAAAATCAGACATTAGCATTCATTCAGTATTCATTACACGACAAAGCATTAATTGCCTGTTTTTTGCAGCTTGATGGAGCCTAACTGAGATTACAGGGAAATCTCAGTTAGGCTCCATTAGGAGGGGGCACACTGCTTTCCATAAGCCTGTTTACATGAAGACTTTGGTATCCATGGAGAGATTATATTGCAGATCCTTTGTAAAATACAATACATAACGATTATGCATTCCTCTATACAGTATCACATTTCAAAATGTCACACAATCAGCCACATGTAAACTAAGTTGAAGGAGATAGTTAAAAGGGTTTTGTTGTACGGTCATGGTCTTAAGTCATCTTATCATCTGACCGAAACACTTGTTCTGTTGAAAATTGTGTTCTTTATAAATTATTTATCCTAACACCAGCATGAGATTTTGAACGTTGAAAAACAGCCTTTTAACAGGACACAGTCATACTCAAGATCTTCCACCAGAGGGAGCCACTAGTGCAGTACTGGACAGTGGTCCAACTGTCTAGCTGGTTATTCACTACACTCATGCCTGTGTTATGGTGTGGTCAGCACTGGTGCAAAAGAGGCAAAAGTCATATAAAACTAAATGACATGATGTCCAGCTATGTAGAAAGTTAATACAAAGTTTGTATTCCTTTTTCCTTCGATTGAAAGCATTCATGGAGGCAGCCTGTAGATGTTCCAAAAAGGACAAAATGCCCTTGGGATTCATCTCCTTTGACAGACTGAATGAGTACTGTTGAAGGTCATGTTGTAGAAATAACAGGAAACACGATCAATGCTAATCATTTATAACAACTATATAAAGACTGTTTAATTGTTTTCAGACAGTCCAAATGTAACCACTTGGTCCTTGTTTAAATAGTATACACAGTCCTCATTACGTCATATGGAAAAAATAGTCATCACTCTGTGTTTTTTAGTCTTTGTTGTCATTACTTAGGCAAAGATGTTAACAGCTGGTCACTCCAGTCAAGTTGAGAAGAGTTTTACATTTCATTTTATTTGATTTCATTTTGACTTTTTATTTCCAGTTTCAGTTAAGTGAATTCCATGCTAGTTTGTTGATATAGTTTACTTTATTTTTTTTGAGAATGCTTAGTTTTAGTTACATTTTTATTATTGTAATATTATTTATTACAGTATTTCAGTGTTGGTTTTATTTATTTATTTATTTATCTGTTTGAATATTTATGTATTCAGTTAACTAGTTATTGAGTAAGTGAGTGAGTGAGTGAGTGAGTGAGTGAGTGAGTGAGTGAGTGAGTGAGTGAGTGAGTGAGTGAGTGAGTTAGTTAGTTAGTTAGTTAGTTAGTTAGTTAGTTAGTTAGTTAGTTAGTTAGTTAGTTAACAACCTGTGATGTGCAGATGCAGAATGAACTTCGTGACACTGGCTTGCTCAAATGTTTAATTACAACAAATAGCATCAGTATCAGTAACAAGCATCATTACTGCTTGGAGGACGACTGGACCTGATGAGAGTCGCCTCTCTGTCTCCAAAGTCCGTCTTATAAAGGGTGTAGGAGTCCTCACAGCACACACGTATATGGACATACAACATTGTTGTTTTGGACTCCATCTCTGAAGATCTTAAAATGACATGTCAGGTGACCATTGGTCAAAGCTTCCAACTGTCACTGTCAATCACATTCATAGTGAGGTGCTCTTCTTTCAGACCTTCCTGAATTCTTCTGAAGTCATTCTACAATAACACATTCTTAAAACCTCCTGAAGTTATTTTAAACAGCATAGACTAACAACATATACTTAATCTTATGTGGTTAAATATCAGATACTTCATTAGTTAGTTATTTAGTTATTTAGTTATTTAGTTAGTTAGTTAGTTAGTTAGTTAGTTAGTTAGTTTACTAGCTAGTCAGCTAGTTAGTTAGTTAGTTAGTTAGTTAGTGAGTTAGTTAGTTAGTTAGTTAGTTAGTTAGTTAGTTAGTTAGTTAGTTAGTTAGTTAGTTAGTTAGTTAGTTAGTAATATTGAGATATTATTCAGGAGATTGAACCAAAAGGGTCAGCAAAAGCATCTGGGTATATGTATTTATTCATTTCGAACATTTTCAAAATAAACGAAAATATGTATCCAGATACTTCCTCTGACAAATTTCTAATAAAAACTCAAAACATCACACCATTTTGAAAGCTGTATTCAAATACAATGATGAATGATGAACAACCACAACATCCATAAAAGACTATTGTGAACACAAAATACAGTTTCAGTTTAATTTTGTATCTTTGTAAAACTGTTTGAACTTTTTCAGTTCAGTAAACAAAATCGTTTCTGAAAATCTAGTTTTTGTTATTTCCTGACTTTTCGTTGTTGATATCAACCTGCTAGCATCTTTAACATGAGGCTTTACCATCTTTCCTTTCTGTCAACAACAGTAAATGAAGTATGTTTGGGGTTTGGGTTTGAGACTGCTGGTTGGACAAACAAAGTAGTTTTGAGACATCACTTTGTGTTCTAAGACATTCTGATGAGATGTTTTATCATTGATTAATCCTGAAAGAACTGTCAGATTTATTTAGAGTTAAAGTCATGGTTAGTTGCAGGCCCATTGTATTTTTCAAAGATCACTCATCGTGCTGTAAATGTGACATAACATCTAAAGATTTTTGATCACTCATCATAAAAATAGGTATAAAGGCTCTCCTAGTAATGTGTCTGGTACTAAAGTATGTTGCTCACAATATTTTAGGTGTAAATGTTATGAAACACTTCCAAGATTCTGTGGGCGTGTTTTATATTCGTTACCACATCTGTTTTCTTCTGTTAAGTTTCCACCTGAAAATCCTCGAGAGCAACATGTGAATGAACCCACGAAGTTATCATGTGATTCAGACATGTTAACTGCATGTGAAACAGCTCGATGGCTGATTTGCACACCAGGAATTAGGTGCGATAACTCACAGAGCTGTCTCTCTCCATCTATAGATGATCCTCATCCTGTGAGCCCAGTGAGTCACGTTGCACCATAGTGGCTCCA
Source organism: Notolabrus celidotus (assembly GCF_009762535.1). Classification (NCBI taxonomy): domain Eukaryota; kingdom Metazoa; phylum Chordata; class Actinopteri; order Labriformes; family Labridae; genus Notolabrus; species Notolabrus celidotus. The sequence goes on from NC_048276.1 coordinate 12,867,657, forward strand.
CCACAGCAGCTGTCCTGGTTTCATTCTGTCAAATAATTATATAATTTTCAACTGGAACAGCAGGGTGACCTCCAGCAACTAGTTTAGGGAGGAAGAGAGATAAGAAAAGGGACGAGAGAGATAGAGAATGAACAAGAAGCACAACAGAAATAGCACGACTGTCCTTGAGAGATGACTCAAAAAAGTGTTGAGGGGATATAAATATATTTTTAGTAGGTCGCATTGACCGGACTGTAACCCAATGGAACTGATGGCTGTAGACAGCAGACATTAAACTTTCTTCTTTGTTGGACAAATACAGCTCCAGTCAGCTTTGGGAATTGGAGGACAAACATGACATGACTTGCATATTTCACTTCTGTCACTTGGCAAACACGGATGCAGATAACTGCTGTTTTATGGCTTCAGTCGAGCATTTTCATGGAAATTAAGTTGAGTCTATTGTTAACATAGCTGGTGCCTGTCACATCAGATCTGTTCAGTCACTCGTCACTTGGATCTGTGTTCATTTAATTTTTGAGCTATAAAAAGGTTGGAAAGAAAAGATGGGGGCTCTTTAAATCAGAGAAGAGAGGGAATACTCTTTCTTTCCTCTGCTTTTGAAGCCTTTTATTACAGTTTTACAAATGTCAGATCCCTGTATACATATTGACTCACTAAGTGTATTTACAATAGATTAGCAGTGCAACTGAATGCATATCAGAAAAGGAACTATAGCTGCTCTTTGCATACATTTAATATTTATGCATCAATAAAGTTGTCCGAACCAATTTGAAATATGTCTTTTCCCCCTGACATAAATGAGAAGTGAAGCTTATCTGCATTAGAAATGGAACATTCCCATGCCTGGCCAAATTAGGAAGAAGGATTGCTATCAGAACATCAGAGGTGATACTAATAAGGAAACAACCAAGCCAGTCAGTCAACTTTATATGGAGGAAGTGCATCCTCCAGTGAAGTATGTTAAGATGATTTATGCTTTATAAGACAGAGATTGTATCTAAAGGACTCTATTCAGTGGTTGAACTACTATACATATGTTCAAAGTGGGGAAATCTCAAACTATGGGGCTGATGTTGTAAAAATGGAGCATTAAAGTTAATGTGCTTGACCTTTGAAAGTGTCTTGTGTGAGCTTTTCAACATTTGTCTAAGGTTTCTATTCAATAAAACAGTTGGTGGGAAACTGTTCATATCAGCACCAGTTTTCCTATTTACTCTGCAGCTCCAGGTCACATAGACCTGTTAGATATATCAGTAGTAAACTCAGTGTACTTCTTTAGTCTGGTGTCTGTCCCTGGCTCAGACAGTATATTTAAGGTCAGTACATAGACCCCCTCAATTACCCAGGATTTGAGCCATGTGATTCAGCTTTAAGGTTGAAAATATCGGTCACACACAGACATATTGTGCTGGGGGGAAACAAGTATAGAGATCGTGTCCACTAGGCTGTGAAGCTTTACAGTCACACCAACTTTAGCAAACACAAGCCCCCATCTCCACCCTGGTCACCACACGCACTAATGGTGACCCCCACCCACCCGGGTCCCGTCTATAGTGAGCAGACAGAGGGGGGGTTTAGCTCAAACTGCTGCAATCTGCAGAAAGCTCTGTGCTGGACACACTCTGGCAGCCAGTGGCAGCCTTATATCCTGCACTCAGCTCTTTCCCTTTGTCACGGAGGATTGTGGATGAGCTCTCTGCTGGGGTGTGGGTCTGTGAGCAGGGGTGTGGACAGGGGCCGGGGGCGTAAACAGGTTGTGGGTATGTGCAGTATCAATGCTGACAGCCATACGCACAGCTCAAGTGAGTAATTTAGGACACCCCCGAGCTTTAGTTTAGCATTTAACACAACTGTACAACATGTGGACAAGGAGACTGGTTTGGGTTACTCTTTTGGAAGTTAATGTAAATCATCTTTTTTTCCAGATAAATATAACAACTATAGAAAGTTTTTTATACAGTCATGTTTAGATTCTCACTACACATATGAATATTCCACAAATGTGCAGTATCACGACTATTTATTTCATTTAAGAGTTTGTGATATAAATAACAGATTAGAGTGATTAGAGTTTTTGTAAAGATTAAATTGATCAAAGTGTATCTTAAAAGTACAAAAAACACCTCAAATATAAAGCTGAGTGTCATCAGCATAGAGATACATTTAAGTAGATATGTAGAAGTAGAAAAAGATGTCAGCCTGTTATTATGTATGTACAAAAAAACACGAGTTGGGTTATATTATGTTATTTGGAGGGGTTACAATAGGGAATACAATATTAGATAGTTGAGGGTCAACATTATTGGGATATCTCTGTGTATCTAAGTTGTTTATTTAAAAAACAAGAATAGTAAAAAAAAATCTACAAAATGACTTTAATGGTGTCATTAACCATTCAAAGTAACATTTGACTTCATGTAGGAGAAAATGCGTTACAGACAGTTCTATACTGAAAAATAACATGTTTGACACGCTCTATAGGTAACATATAGAGCAACATGTAGCTGTTTGTCTACACAACTATAAAATATCAACACAACTTCAGTTTGCGTCATGTAGTTATATAAAATCTTGGTGGGGTTTCATTTTCTCATTGAATTCAAAATACATGATATTGATATGATTATAAGTATGCTTTGCCATGATTGTCATAATGCCAACGTAACAATAAATGTAGTTTGCAGTTTGCTCATTTTGAACTTGGGGCATCTCAGTTTACCAATTTGTGTCCACTTAAATGTAAATGTCCTCATCCCTTTGTCCACAAGACCCAAAGCTAGCTAGCAAGCTTTGAGTCATCAATGTGTTTGTGTTTAAATACTTTCATATTTACTCTATTGGCTACTGTAAACATGAATAAATATCAAAGAGAAGTATCACCCTAGTTTCTTTTTTTGAAGGCAACATTTAATCTTTTTAAAAACTCAGATAACTAAACCGTAAGATAACTTAACCATTAGCAAGAAACCTGTGTAAAACTTAAATTTCAATGTTAGCAATGTATTAACCATTAGCTTAACATTTATATTGGATAACACTATTAAATGATAATGTTCACTTGGTAACTTAACCATTAGATAGAAATTTGTATTGTGTTACACTAACAGCATGTAAGCTCAGTAATGGTTGAATGCTAATGTTAGCTGTTGCCTTTACCATAGCTTACATAAGTGGTTGTTTTGTCCATCTCTGTCTTTTGGTGGATCTCAATGGAGCATCAGTGACATGATGGGTATTTGCTAGATCTCCTACTTTTTCTTATTTGTATACATTAAAACTGCATTTTAGCATCCCACCCTGACAGTAGAGGAACGAGCCCCATTTTACACTTATCGCTAACGTGGCCTCAATTTCTTTTTTAGCAAAGGTAATCAGGTTAGTTGTCTTTATCAGCCCACATTATTTTAAAGTATAACTAATATACGGATGAAAATCCATATGTTTTGGTATCAATATCTAATGGCCTTGACTTACAATCAGTGCTCTGCATGAAGCATGGCACCCCTTATTGACATTAAAAACCTCCCTTTACCTTATTACAACTCTGTTGAGTCAGAAGCTTACAGAGCTTGTCAACATTTTGAGAAGTGTCAAATTTTCTAAAATATGTTGATAGTGCAAATCAATAACACCACTGAAGTTGTAGCTGTGGCTGAAAAAAATCCAGCCCACTGGGAACGCTCAAACGACAATAATACATTCACAGCAAAAATGCAAAATACTGGAACTGCACTAACAACACGGTAGGGCTTTTTCATCACCACTAACTGCTTATAATGAGTAGCATGCTACTTTCCAAACTCCTCAGCCCTCCCTGCGAGAACCATCATCCTATAAAAATCCTTACCACTACTACTTTGTTGGTTCAGCTACACCCATACTTGAAGATACACACCCTTTAGAGAGACGGAAACAAGGCAGATGGAAAACACAAAGGCACAGAAATAATGTAGGTGTAAGGTGTCTGGTTGCCTGTCTAGAGGCCAAAAACAACAACCTCTCTACAGTCTTTTTTAACCATGCGCTACCTTTAAATCACAGCTTACAGTACTATAAAGTGAAGCAGAGGAAAACAAATAGTGGGAATACGTGGCCCACTCTGGAGGATCTTATGAATAACCCAGATCTTGATGACTTGCTTGATGTCACACGGTAGCAAGGTGTGGCATGGTGTCTCAGGAATAATTTATTGAGGCTGCAGTTCTTGGAAATAAAAAACTTGATGGACATTGAGAAACGGTGGTGTTCAAGGTCTTCAATCTTGATTTCATGAAATAATTTTCAACTGAATGAAATGGGCTGTTATGACTGAAATGTTTGAATGATTTACTCAGTTGTAACCTTGCTGAATGATATCTAGATATTAATAACCAGAAGCAAGGCATACATGCTTCTAAGCTTACACCATATGTATTTGGGAAATTCCTGTTTTAATTCATGATTATACTCTGCTCTAGATTGATGCCATTCTTGAAAAAAAATCCTCACAAGATCATGAACCTTTAAGAAATGGTTAGATGCAACCCCGTGCTGAATGCAGGGCATGCATTCAATGTTCATTCTGCGTGTTTTTGCAGGATTTGCTTATTTGCAAACTGAATGAAAGGGGCTGTTATGACTGAAATGTTTGAATGATTTACTCAGTTGTAACCTTGCTGAATGATATCTAGATATGAATAAGCAGAAGCAAGGCAAACATGCTCCTAAGCTTACACCATATGTATTTGTATCAACTACAAAAGGAGATTCCGGTTTTAAGTCAGTATACTCTGCTCTAGATTGATGCCCTTCTTGAAAACAAATCCTCACAATGAATATTTACATTGTCCATTTTTAAACTGTCACTGCACTACCTGCACACTGTGTACATTGGCTGTTTTTGTATAACTGTATTTTATTATATTTTATATTTAAATTTTAGATATTTAAAAGCTGGAAGAGAGAAACAGCATCTAATTTTTCCTGTATGTCTTGTATATATAGTGAAAATTGACAATAAAAACTTTGAATCTTGAATGAATCTTGAATGAATCTTTAAGGACTGGTTAGGTGCAACCCCATGCTGAATGCAGGGCATGCATTCAATGTTCATACCGCTTATTTTTGCAGGATTTGCTTATTTGCAAGGCTGCATGTCATCTCTCTTTCTGAAATATAAACCTGAGTATACAGTACATATGGAAATTCCTGTTTCAAATCAGTGAGTAGCTCAGTCCATAGGGACTTGGCTTGGGAACCGAAGGGTTGCTGGCTCGAGTCCCAGCATGGACGAAGCTTGGGAAGTGGACTGGTGGCTGGAGAGGTGCTGGTTCACTTGCCTGGGCACTGCCGAGCTGCCCTTGAGCAAGGCACCGAACCCCCAACTGCTTGGGGTACGCTGGTTGATGGCAGTATCCTCACTCTGTCATATCTCCCAAAGTGCATGCCCACTGCATGTGTGTGTGCATGATTGTATGTATATATACCAAAAAAACTGTGCGTGTAGCATGACCGAAAAAGCAACACAAGTGAAAAAATTGAATTTCCTCCCTGGGGATTAATGATAAAGTACTTAATACTCTGCTCTAGATTGATGCCATTATTGAATGCATGCATTCAATGTTCATACTCTGCTTATTTTTGCAGGATTTGCTTATTTGCAAGGCTGCATAGCATCTCTCTTTCTAAAATATAAACCTGAGTATTATGTAAATGTGCATGGCTTCAGTTTTAGCACCAGGGACAGCACCAGAGCATCTTCTTCTCTCAGTCTTGTTCAGTATATTGTAGAGAATACTAAGAATAATGTGCACGGTGTTTCCCATGTGACTGTGAAGGGGTCAACACCCACCCACACACACCCACCCTCCACCTCCACCACTACCACCCACCCACTCCCCCCCCCCAACGCACACCCCTAACTACCACCACCACGGCCACTTTTTCTTTCTTCTCCCTGTTGAACGGGAGTATCGGGAGTGAGCGAGGTTCACGGACGGCCCTTCGGATGCTCGGCCGCGGGGGCAAGAAGAAGAAGAAGCTGCTGCGGATATCCGTCTCATACCTGCTGCTCTTCTCTCATCGCCTGTTTTTTCTTCTCACCCCGCTGAATGTTTCTGAATGAAAGCTAGATAGGGAGAAAAACCTGGTTCGGGGTTTTGCAGCAGTAGCAGCGTGGAGGAAAACACATATTTGTGGAGGATGCGGATTTAACGGAAAGACGTTCTGAGAGTCACCTGGGATTTTTTTTTAATGTTAAAATCCGAATTAGCTCAGGCGTCGTTAGCAACGGCTGATATCTTTCATGTCTGCTGAAGTATCTCACATTAAACCGACGCGGTAGTAGTACAAACAGCGTCTGATACAGAAGACAAAATAAGAGGTAAGATTGAATTTTCTGTTTCTTTTTCATCCCCCACCATCACTATAATAATAAGCTAATGAGAGGAGGGGGGGAGTCTGTCTGTGATATTCAGGTGACTGCTGCTAGCATACCACAGCTATTAGCAGATAACCTCATTGTAAAACAGCTAAAGCCATTTTTCAAACACTGCACTACTAAATAAACCTATATGTCATTCTGGATTGTTATCTGCCTGGAGGATGAGTGTATCTGACTGCAGTGCCTTATGTTAGTTATTGGGAACCATCTCTGTGTCTGTCTCCTCTTGCCTTTGTTTGAATCCATGTCAAACGCAGCCACATTTCATCTTCGTGTTCTGTAACAAGCAGCCTGTGGATCCTTCATTCATCATCTGCTATTGAACCAAACAAGCCATTTTCCTGGCTATTATGTGTGTCTTTCTCACCCAGATGCGATATATAATGCTTGTATCTTAAAAAGCTATATTAGGCTGCATTTTCTCTCTCTCTCCCTCTCTCTGTATCTCCCTCTCTCTCGACATTGTGGGCTGTGTTGGTTATGTTATGATAGGACTGAGATTTATTCTGCGTGCCTGGCCTACTAGACTGTGAGTCATAGCAAGGATGCATTAGGTAAAAAAAAAAGTGTGTTAAAATGTGGACTTGTTTGTTGTTTTGAAACGTGTTAGATGCTCGGTTGCATTTTATAAGATAAAAACCCTGTTTTTGCAGAGGCAGGGAAGGGGAGGGGGAGCTGACAATTGTAAGCCACGTGTGGAAGCTTTTAGAGAGAAATGACCCAGAAACATCAGCCCATTGTTAATTTGTTATCTGACTGAAAGGGAAAACACATGGGCGTGCATATTAATGAATTCATCTTCTGAACCATCATTCTTGATGAGTTCTTTGAAATGTGGTGATTTTGCATTTAATAGATTGCAGGTATCCCCAATGTCTGGGAGCAGTTCACATTGAAAAGAGTTGTGTTCTAGGATGGTTGATTGTGTTTTTGCAGTTTTTCCCTGCAATATGTGAAGGAGATCAGAGCAACTGTAGAACAAGCCTTAGAGTATCCTTGTGAACCACATTGGCTCTTGCAAGGTAGAAGCCCCTCACACATGCAAAGGTCTGACGTCGATCACATCCAAAGACTACTCTTTGGTACATCATCTAACCACCTCTCACGTTTGGAAGAGCTGTTGCCATTTTTTGTGGAGATGAATGGTCTCTCCATTAAAGGCTGTCCATTACCGTCCCATATGTCAGCTGTGCTCAATATAACACATGGCAGCTTGTCAGCCTGCTTTATATTCAGTGACTGATTTACACATTGATTGCCACCTGATGCAAGAAATTGTAGGCATCTAGAAGATGGGATGGAAACAAGGGGTTCATTCTATTGGGCTTAAAACGCCTCCTCCCTCTCCTCTGTCCTCCCTCTGTTTTTGGACAGATTACTGGATTATATGGAGGACTTAAATTATTCAACTAGAAGAGATAAAGTAGATTTTTTATGAGGATAATAGCAGACAGCTAACAGATGAATTGATTAACAATGACATTGATTACTTTACCATTTTGCACCTCATGTTTATCCATGTTTACCACTGTCCTTTATTCTTTCAGTACAGTCTCAGTGACTGTTTTTCAGCAATGACCTGCTTTGATCCTAATTTTACAGAGAGTGGGTATTTCTCTGTTTTACTTTTATTTTTAGATGAGTTGTACAGATTCCAGTCCCTCTTGGGATGAGGATATATTGCAAATTAGATTTTTAGCAATGTGGCAACACTCATCTTTCTCTGATTTGAAGGGCTGTATTACTTCTTAAAGGTGACATCGCTCCCGTCAAGTTCAAGTTAAGTTTAAGCCTAGCTTAAGTTAAAAAAGCAAGCCTCCTCCCCCTCTTTGTCTAATATCACTCAGATTTTATTTTAAAAAGGCTCTATATCTTCATGTAAATTAGACTAGATCAAAACAAAACAAAGCAACATGTGTTCAAAAGTTTTTTTCCTAGCAGTTCTTGCCACATTCAAAAAACCACTTTCCTTCTTTAAAGGCACATTTAAAAAAAACATACAATCTGTCATATTTCATCATCATGCATTAAACCTGTAGGCTATCTCTTTCTGTGGATTAAGCAACACAGAGCTTATCCATCTGGTTATGCTGGAGACAATCACTGAAGCTTGTTATTGAAAAAGATTATTTAAACCAACACAACATTAGTCCTTTTAGTGGCTTCCATTTTTCAGTGAGCTCTGTGGGGTACCACCAGAGGGCGACATGATGGCTTTTCTTTCTTCTCGTCTTGCTGAAATGATGCTCATGGAGCATTGTCTGCAGGCCACATACAACATGCTAAATAATTAACAGCATCCCTTTGGAGCTGTTGCTGAAATCTAGCTGCAGAGGCCTGCTGTGATATGACTAAACACCAAATGTGAAAATAACACTGTGTAATTGTGCATTAAAACATGCTGTGTTCTTGGAATAATTTATAGACCATTGAGATGTTCTGGAGTTTCTTTGTCTTGGCAAGTTAGATTGACACAACCCACACACAACCCACACACACACAGACACACACACACACACACAAACACACTAAAAACCTACATTTAACTGCATGTTAAATGTTATACAAATGCACTTCATGCCTGTTACAGATAAACTTAAGATTTATCTTGTATTTCAATTTTTAATAGCTATCCATTGACCTAAGTGGTGTTGTACTTTCTCTTAACTCCATGTGCTTGATAATTTGACATATGACTTTTTGTACTTTTTAATAATTTTAAATAATTTTAATTTATAGCTTCACAAGAACAGCACATATTGCTGGATGTGTGTCTTTTAAACATTTAGATAAAATGCAACAAAATAATTTTATTAGACGATATCTAATGTGCTGGTTGATGCTGGTAGCTGCGGGTTGGTAAATGTAAAGGCTTCTGATAGAGTGACAGAGTGACAGAGTGGCTGTGATGATAGATGGATGAGACATGGCTGTTGGCTGGCGAGATGAACAGCATTCAACAATAGACTGGGGCTGTGAATGTGGGCCCCCCATAGTGCTGATTCTCAAAATCCCTCTTGAACAAGCTTTTTTTTTTCAGTTCCTGCCATTCACACTTCTATTGTAATGCAGTGAACCGTGACACCAACTCAGCCTTGTGTAACTAGTGCTGCTTTCTGATGTGCAGTTTTTTTATGTATCACCATGTTTTTTTAATCTGTATTGTAAAACACCTGGTAATACGATTTAAAAGAGTTATCTCTGCTAGTTATCCAGCTTGGGTTTCTGTGATGATTAGAGATGCATAATATGGATTTTATAGGCGATTTTGAGAACTGATAGTAACCTGCTCCTAGCAGCCAATGCCGATAAGATTAGCAATACAATTTTTTATCTGAGCGTAAAAAGGCAAAGATCAGGGGATCAAAGATGCGTACACATTCATACGCCATACTTCTCAAGTCCATCCAAAATCGCTCCCGTTAACACTTGAAAAAGGAATAAAAGTTCTGACTCTTCATTTTTTTTTTTTAAGTAATATTTTTTGGCTTTTGCCTTTATTTCATAGGACAGCTGTTGAGAGACAGGAAATGTGGGGAGTAGAGAGTGGGGCAAGACATGCAGGAAATGGTCAACCGGTCGGGAATCGAACCGGCGACCCCTGCGAGGAGGACTGTAACCTCTGTATGTGGGGCACTTAGACCGCTAGGCCACCAGCGCCCCAGACTCTTCATTCTTATTCAAAATAAAATAAAACTTATATCATATGATTGTCGGCAATCATACTGCAAACATCATACAGAGCAGGTAGGGATCTTCTGCAGAGTAGCTGTGACTTTGGGTACTGTTCCAAACCAAGCAGCCGCCTCCGGTCTAAAAATATGAGTCAAATGCGGTAGTGCTAAAAACTGCAGTTCATCAAGGATCCGCTTGAGGCTGGCTCCGGAAGTACCGGAAACCACATACACACCAATTCAAAAAAGCCGATCTTTACAGCAGAAATAAACATGTTTACAGTCTGGTACAAAAGACGAGTGTAGTCTGGATAGCTCATTTCTCGATCATCACTCACTGTATGGGGGGTGAATTTTTTTCTAAAATTTTGAAGATATTTAGATTACGAGTCTTCTAATGAGAGGTACAGCTGACTTGAATGACAGGCGGAAACACTGTAGCTGTTGGTTAGGAGGCTCAAAGCCCACCTCTTTACGTTACAATCGCTCGACAGCAGCAATATGGCTGCCGTCGACGATTAGCCTCAAAACAGTGCTGCAGAAACAGATGGGTGACGTCACGGATCCTACGTCCATATTATATACAGTCTATGTTCAAAACACACCATCAGCAACCAAGTCCTTAGATTGTCTATCATGGAAAAGGATAGGTCATCAAAGGTTGTAAATTCTGTGACTTTGTCGTGCTTTGGGTTGTCTCTGGGAAACTCTGCAGTTCTCAAAGCAGCAATACAGGACTCGGGAATGCTAGCAGCAGCTACCACTGCTTCTTGTTCTTTTTCTACATCATCATTGCAATGACACATTTTTCAAATTGTTCAGTTAAAACTTCAGGACTTTGTCCTCGTAATACGTGCGGCTCATGTTTTGCAAGTTGAAATGGTGTTTCCTCCTCTAAAGCAGTGAAAAACATAAACACGGGTGATGCAATTGTAACTCATCTTGTCAGCTGTGCATGCTCTTCCTCTCTGTGTGTTAAGGGGGATTGCATACTGCCACCCTGTTGGAATATGTAGGCTTTAAACTACTTTATCAGGTAGTTTCCTGTATCAGGCCAGTATCCAATCAGCCAGATGTATTGAGCATCCTTAACAATAATTGAATCAGTCTGTCACATGTAGTTTTTGTCAAATGTAAACCCCTGTGTCCCATGCCTCAACACAAGCTCTGTGTGGCGAGGTAAGGAATAGTGACAGGTTGAATGTTAGTTTAGTAATCCAATGCCAAAATGAAGAATTATAGTGACACTTGGCTCTCATTCCCTAACTGTGCCAGAAACATGAGGATTTCACTCATTAGAGCACTTCAGTTTATCATCAGAATCTTAAAAAGTAGGTCACGAGCATGAATATTACAGCATCTCTTCAATAAAGTGATGCCGAAACACAACTTTTTTTTTTTTTGGTGTGACATATGATTTATTTCATCTGAAAACCAACTGAGGCCAATTAAACTGAAGGACCATCCTGAACAACTGTCATCTGCATAAAATATGCAACCACTTTTTAGAGCTGTGTCATTAATATAAATGGAAAATTATCTTGCATCAATTATTAACAAAAGGCCAATTAGTAATGTGGACTGAAAGGTACTTTAGTGCTTTGATTGCAGTTACAGTCTGCGGAAAAAAAACATTGTTGGCATGCAGTTTTCTTTCCGCACTACAAGCTCTGAATGGCTGGTGTCCCGCTTTCCATGATGATTATGTTCTAAACCTTTTGTTTTGCTTTTGAGATAGTATGCACTGGCTTTAAATTGCACTCCTCTTGGTCCATACCAAGCGGCCACCTCCGGTCTAAAAATATGAGTCCAATGCGGAAGTGCTAAAAACTGCAGTTCATCGAGGATCCGCTTGAGGCTGGCTCTGGAAGTACCGGAAACCACATACACACCAATTCAAAAAAGCCGATCTTTACAGCAGAAATAAACATGTTTACATCATGGTTCAAAAGACGAGTGTAGTCTGGATAGCTTATTTCTCGATCATCACTCACTGTACGGGGGTTGAATTTTTTTCTTTACGTGGCAATTTCGAAGTTATCAAGATTACAAGTCTTCCAATGAGAGGCACAGCTGACTTGATTGACAGGCGGGAACACTGTAGCTGTTGGCTAGGAGGCTCAAAGCCTGCCTCTTTACGTCGCAATCGCTCGACAGCAGCAATATGGCCTAAAAACAGCGCTTCAAAAACAGATGGGTGACGTCACGGATACTACGTCCATACTTTATACAGTCTATGGTCCATACTGACATAAATAAGTGATCTTCAGGTTCCATCTTCAGGTTTCAGGAGAGTTTGATGCTTATATCCTACTCTTATAATAATGAGTATGCTAATGTATCAACTTAATGCTTAATAGTTCACAGAGAGGATGAGCCACTCATCTCCTCAAATCTTTCAACATCAGACAGAAAGAAGGTCTTTAACGGGCACACATGAGAGCAGGAATTGGACAAACTCACAACAATGTGGAAAATAAGATGGATTTTGCAGACGTTATGTATTTATGGCACTGCGTGTACTGTAATAGTCATGTTGACAGAATTCTCTGTGAAGAAAAAAAAAAACCCAGATCAGGTCATTGGAAGGTTTTTTTTTTTTCTGAAGTGTAGTGCCTCTTGTGTGGGCAGGCTTTTTATGCAGGGGGCAGAATCTCAGAGCAGTTGTTGCACATGTGCACCACAGGCTCACAGTGTTGCCACCCCCACAGGAATCTGAAAGTGTAAAATCTCTCTGCCAATTCAACATGGAGCTATGTTCAGCGATTCTAACAGCCCTGATATTGATCTGAGCAGTATTTTGACTCATGAAAAGGGAAGTGTTTGCTTTTAACTGGAGCCTGAATGATATTTAGGCTACAGCAGCACAAATATTGAAGGGGGGGAGAAATTACTGATTGCTGATATGTCAGTCCCGAAAATCTGCAAGTATGAAGCTTCACCTTTTTGTAATTGGGGTCTGACCAAGCTTAGATATTCCAAAGGCTGTTGTGATGACATTTTTAAATTAACCTAAGGGTAGAAAGCTTTAATAAAACCACTCTGAAAACATGGTGGAGCGGTTGCAGCTCAGTGGTAAAGTCAGCCGTCTCCCAATCGCAAGGTTTTTGGGTTTTGATACGAGGTCCCGTCTAATGCTGAAGTGTCCTTGGGAAACTGCCCCTGGTGCTGTCATCGATGTGTTAAAACCAAGCGGCAACCTCCGGTCTCAAACTATGAAACCCATGCAGAATTGTTATAAACTGCAATACATCGAGAATCCACTTGAGGCTGGCTGCAGAAACACGGGAAACCACATACACATGAATGGGAAAAGGACAATCTTTGCAGCATTAATAAACATGTTTACAGCCTGGTTAAAAAAATGGCTTCGCCCTACGTAGCTAATTTTTCTATCGGCACACACTGTACAGGGGGTGAATTTTTTTCTAACGCAACGGTTCAGAAGATATTAAGATTACGAGTTTTTGCCCAAATAAGGACATGACTGACTTGACTCCCGGACAGGAACACAAAGCTGTTGGCTAGGAGGCTTAAACTCCGCCTCTTTACATCACACCATTGCCTGGTTGAGTTACGCAATACCAATATGGCTGCTGCCGCCGATTTCCTTCAAAGCAGCGCTCAGGAACAGATAGGTGACGCCAGGGATACTACGTCAATTATTATACAGTCTATGGTTAAAACTCATGAATATGGTGTGAATGTGACGTAATATAAAAGAGGTTTGAGTGGTCAGAAGACTTGAGAAAGCTCACAGTCCATTTACTGTATATGCTGATGATGCTGATATGTTGTTGGTGGGTCCATTTTAGTTGATTAAAAGCATCCAACCAATATACTTTTAAGACTCTTAGATTAACACAACACATGGAGCACATTGGGAATTGTGCATGGTTAGAGCTAAGTTTGTAAATCTGATCCTTTCTTAGATTACCCTGAAGTTGTTTTAAAAACTAGAGTATTTCAAGACACAAAGAAAGCACCAGCCTTCAGCAATCCCTGGTCAAAGCAGCTTTCTCTGATACAAAGTGAAACATCTATACACGTGTGCTTCGACTGTGATTGACGAGGCCATTAATATTAGTGCTATACTTTAAGCTGGTGCATTAGAGATTGTGGATCATGTAAAATGTGGCGTCCATGAGGTGGTTAATCGTGTTCTATTTTTGTAGTCATTGGTCCATGAGGGCCTTTCTATCAGACATGTATCTGCATCATCCTCCTCACTCACACACACATGCACACACACACTCACATAGACACAGGGGGCAGACCTGTGGGAATGCTGACAGTGCTACTTGCACTTGGTCTTGTGTGTTTTAAAATGGACAGAACCAATCCAGGGCAGATTAGCCTGATCTGCATAAATATTTCATTCAGCGATGTTTTTAATTTGGGTTTTTGGCAGCCCAGGAGATTGATGCTGCCACTGACTTCCAGCCAAGTGCACTTGAAAGCCCAGACTGAGCTCAGGACTCATTCAGAAACAGAAGCAGGATTAGCAGCAACTACTACGACTTTGGCTTACTTGTATTGCCTTGCATGCAGTGGAGGTTCTAGATATACGATGACTTATAGTGAACATATTTTAGCTGGGTCATGCTTTAGATAGGAAGAATGTTAGACTAAAGTATCAGTTGTATTGTAAACAACAACTGTCCTTTAAACCAGCTGTGAACCTTTTTATATACTCATCATCAGAGGCTTTTTATAGTGGAGTTACTCCACATCATTCTTGAGGGGATACTTTGAGAATTCAGCTGTGAAACTTCTTACTCCCTCTTCTTGTTTACTCATGCCTCTCATTGACAGAGATCAGCAAGTACAGCTTGTCTCATGCATTTACTTTTGATGAGTCAAGGCTGCATTACCTCACAAAAAGAGGATGCTTTCTGTGGTTTTATGATTTGAAATTGAGCAAAAGTAACCTTGTGATGGATGAGAAATCATGATATCTATTTTGCACTATTGTGCTGTGCGCAGAACTCGTGCCAAAAAAACGAGCAAATTGCCTATGTCCATGCGGCATGCTGCCGCTTGAGTGTTTGATGAATGTGATGCTACAGGTCAACAAAGGACCTCTGCTGTCCTATTCAGCAGGGCATTCAGGCCAGGATCAGCGGCCTGTGGAGGGGCCTCTGATGCATATGTGCCTCTGGCTGCCTCATCCCAGCAAACAGGAAAGGCTCGACGGCTGGCCTCAGCTCTCTGCTGACTCCTCTATTGTATGGGGCCAGTTTTTGCGGGGCAGGCTTTGTGCACTGCTTTTTGGGATCGGCCTCTCCACCCTCCAGGCTCATCTGAATATCACAGGCAGGCTGATTTGGGGAAACGCAGAGGTGCCACCTCAGCTTGAACTCATTAAAATTTGTTCATTTGAAGCTCTCGGCTGCTTCACAGCCACAAAGGTATGTTTTCAGAGAAACGTTGAAAATTATTTTTCAATTTTGTATTTTGAAGAACTGGCTTTCAGTAAGAGTTGTATGGCGAAGCTGATAGCTCCTTTGTTTGGCAGACCTGGGAGGGGTTTTTGTGTGTGTGTACGTCTCTATCCTATTCCCTCGGTGCACAGTGGCAGTGTGTCTGGCTAATGTGCACAGGCCTAATTCCCTGCAGGCAGCTGATTGTGGGCTCTATTTTTCTTCTCCTCTCTCCCTGATTAACGGGTGCAGCGACAAACAGACCTGGCGGGTGAAGGGAAGCAGCATCAGGGAGGGGAGGAGGGAGGGATGACGAGGGGCGTGTTGGTGGCGCTGCCTCTCATGCTGCTGCCCTTGCCCTGCTTTTTTAGCTGGTGTTGTTCTGCTGTGAGAGATAGCCTGATGTGTGTCTGCCTTGTCAGAAGATGGGATTTAGCCTTGAGGCATTCCCCATTGTCCCACTTTTCCCTCTTCCCTCTTTCAGAAACATCTTATGTACAGTTGCACTGCACTTAGGGTTTGTGTCCTTACGTACGTCTTTCCTATTCTATTTTAGAAAAAGCATGGTGCCTCGGCCTCAGCTTACCTATCTGGAGGATATTTCATAACAACAATAAAGACACACTATCATTGTATGAGTGTGCTCTTCACCTCAGTTTTCACAGTGTTCAAGAAGCCCTGCTATGCTGCCCAGTTATTACAGAAACGGCCTCACAGCAGTGCTTATTTTTATCTGTTATTTTTATATTCGTCTTGATGCGCTTCAAGAGTCATGGAGTAAATTTCCAAGGTCTGCGATCATACGAAGGACATGATTTTAAATCAGTCATTACAGTGATGTACGTTCTTTGTCATGTTTTTATGGATTAGGCCTTGAGGGGATTTCCTTTCATGGAACCTCTTTTATGCCCCCCCTTTATGTGGCACATCTGTCTGACTGCCTGCCTGTCTGTCTGGCACGAGCTGCATTGTTGCATGGCACTAGCTTTGGGGTTAACATCTGATCTCTCCAGAAGGTTTGTGTTTGGAAAAAGATGCAGGACTCAAAGGGGCTTCTTCTGTGCCTTTTTTTGAGCTTTGCAGAGTGAGGCGGCTGTACTCAAAGGTTTTCTTCTGGTTCTTATTTGATTTCTCTCTGGTGTAAGGGGAGGTAATTGTACATCATTCAGGCCTAGCATGACTGCTGGTCTTGAACATAGACTGTATAAATAATGGACGTAGTATCTGTGACGTCACCCATCTGTTCCTTAGCGCTGTTTTGAAGCCAATCGACATATTGGAAATGCGGAACTCAACCAGGCATAGTGTGACATAAAGAGGCGGAGTTTGAGCCTCCTAGCCAACAGCTATGTGTTCCCGTCCGGGAGTCAAGGCAGTCATGTCCTTATTTGTGCAAAAATTCATAATCTTAATATAGGGCTGTATGATAAATCGATTTAATCGATTCATTTTGCATTTTTGGTTTCAGGCGATTTAAAAAAAAGAAAATCCAGATTTTCTCCATAACCTCCTCCGCTGCTTTTATTCCTTTTTTTTTAGGTACATTGTGTGGACATAGGACTATTTAGCAATGTCTTAACTGTCAGATTTTAGACTGAAACGCTTCCTTACCCACCCCTTCCGAGAAACAACAGTGGCCTTTAATGAAAATAAGTTCCTGTGATGCATGATAAGTATGATACTCCATTTGTCAAGTTTTTACCATCAAAAAAGGTCTATCAGTAGAATAAATATTGTTTCCCATTCCTACCAAGTCTGTTCTGTCATTAAGTAATGCACACTGGACCTTTAAGGGGAAATTCGGTTTGCCTTTGACAAATTTTATTGATAAAATTAAATCAAAACTTGTTGTTAGTCATTTGTAGTTTTCTTTTTTCAGGAGAAAAACACAAAATCGTTAAAAATCATAAATTGAGTTTTCTGTTTAAAAAATATGGGATTTAATTCCTAGACCATATTGCCCAGCCCTATCTTAATATCTTCTGAATCGTCGCGTTAGAAAATAATTCACCCCCCGTACAGTGTGTGCCGGTTAAGAAATTAGCTATGTAGAGCCAATCCGTTTTTTGAACCAGGCTGTAAACATGTTTATTAATGCTGCAAAGATCGTCTTTTTTAAATTAGTGTCTGTGGTTTCCGGTGTTTCTGCAGCCAGACTCAAGATGATTCTCGATGAATTGCAGTTTCTAACACTCGCCCGCATGGGCTTCATAGTTTGAGACCGGAGGTTGCTGCTCTGTCTTGAACCATCCCGCTGTGTGTGAAAGCTGATACACTTTATGGTTACATGCTGAGTGGGTGGATTTGCATGTGTGGCTTTCAGGAGCCGTTCTTGCATGTGTGAAAAAGAGTTGATGATGGTGGAGGTGAAAGGTGTAATAGGTCAGCTCAGCTTGCCCATGTTGTCACACTGTTATGTGTATGTGTTGGTGTTTGTGTGTGTACAGAGTAGGCTGTATCATAGTAGGTCAGGGGATTGTTTGTCTGATCCATTGAGGTGCGATTAACGTAGACACTGAGCTGACCCTCTTCCTACCGACAAGAAGGGGAGGAGTGCCCTCGATTTGCTACGTCCAGACTCTCGTGACATCACTGGTTCCGCCCTCCCTTTTCAATCTACACCCTGGTCCAGATATTCAAAGACTTCATTGCTGAAAGGTCTTTCCTCGATAGTGTGTCTTCTTTGCCTCCAATGCCATGACTTTTACATCATATAAGCTGCATGGAAATCTTCTGACTTAGCTCTTTGTCAGCAGCACCACACCACATTAGTCTCCTGGTGTAGGCCTTGCTATGCTTGTCATTTAGTATTAGTAAATAATTGATCCATTTCCCCTTAACTTGACATGGAATCATCGGACTGAAGGGGTGAAATGAATCTAAATTGATTTGTGGATTGATAGCTTGTTTTTTTTGTATTTGAGATAAAATTCAATCTATAAATAAATGAAGAACACAAAAATAAACATACTGCTTCTTCTTCGCATGCACACTCGGTACGTTCAGGGTATTAGCCGAGCACTGGGGTTCCAGTCGGAGGGGAGTTGACAGGTTGGGGGGCAGTGTGGAGGCGTTGTTCTGCCTTCTTCCCTAATCCCTGCATTTAGTTTCTATTCCCAGCGACTTCTTAATCTGCTCCTAATAGGATTTGTGAAGCTTTTGTTTTATTTTTTTATTGCTTGAATGTGTGTGTGTGACTTGCCTGACGTGGCTTGACAAACGTAAAGGGAACCTGGGGGTGGGGATAATGCGGTGGTTTGTTGAATTAAAGACAGAAGACAAAAGTAAAATGTGTAATTTTGATGTCAAAGTCTAAAGATGCATCGTAGGACAAGACAGACATATCTTTATTTATGAGAGGCAACCTTTTCTGTTTATCCTACATGTTGTTTTAATGTCAGAGTTCTTGTTCTATTGTACGGTGGAAGTGTCTGCATGGCTTTTAATGGCAAAATCTCATCCTGGGGTCATGCATCGTGTTGGCCTTATGGATCTAAATTGCTGACAACATAATTGCAACATAACTGTGGCCATGGACCTTTTGATATGCTCTTATTTCCCTCTTTATGACTAGTTTTTTTTCTTACTATCTCTTTAAGCACTTAGTGACCTCTGCTTTTAAAAGGTGCTACATAAAAGACATTTTACTATATAGATATTCTTTACTGATACTTTAAACTAGGGATGGGCAATGATTTTCAAATATTAGTTTACTTAGTAAAAATCTAAGAGTCACTGCAAATATTTTCTCATTTTAAAAGTACAAATTTCATCGTTTTCCCCCGTGCCTGGTTGTAATACGGTATTCCTGCCAGACGGTGGCTACAGAGCGTCTTAAAGCTTTTTGCGAACAAGATTAAATAACAGAAGAAGAAGAATGCTAACTGCATTAATTAGCAAAAGAAGAAGAAAACATTTGCGACAGCTGCAGCGATTTTCTCCGTTTCTGAATTTCACACTACTACACATGTCTTATCCATAGACTGTATAAAATATGGACGTAGTATCTGTGACGTCACCCATCTGTTTCTGAAGCACTGTTTTGAGGCCAATCGTCGACGGCAGCCATATTGCTGCTGTCGAGCAATTGTGACGTAAAGAGGCGGGCTTTGAGCCTCCTCGCCAACAGCTACAGTGTTCCCGCCTGTCAGTCAAGTCAGCTGTGCCTCTCATTGGAAGACTCATAATCTCAATATCTTCGGAATTGCCGCGCTAGAAGAAAAATCACCCCCCGTACAGTGTGTGCCGATCAAGAAATGAGCTATCCAGACTACACTCATCTTTTGTACCAGGCAGTAAACGTGTTTATTTCTGCTGTAAAGATCGGCTTTTTTGAATTAGTGTGTATGTGGTTTCCGGTACTTCCAGAGCCAGCCTCAAGCGGATCCTCAATGAGCTGCAGTTTTAAGCACTTCCGCATTGGACTCATATTTTTAGACCGGAGGTAGCCTCTTGATATTTCCAGACACTGAGCATGGCTGTAAAACATTCGACTTATTATCGAATAGAACTTTAGCTTGAAATGCCCATCCTTACTTTAAACTTACCAATCACTGCAACTGTACCAAAAAAAACTAAGAAAATACAACTTAACTAATGTGCTTAAAAATGTGTGGACCCCCTCCCTCCCCCTCTTTCTGCTGGATGATGCTTCCTGGTGTCTGTTTTTGATACTTCATGATGCAGTTAATATGAACAGTCCAGTATTGGTTCTGGCAGCTGTCTTTTATTGATTTGCATGTTTGATGTAAGGATTCATTGACATAGCTTGCCATGTCTGATCCAAGTGTTGCTCAATCGCACCTCAAGGAAGAGAACAGAGAGTGAATACATGAATACCTCATTAGTGTGCAATGTGTTGCTTAGCTGGCCTACTTAATCTCTCTGGAGAACCACCTCATTTGTTGCCTGGAATCTCTCTCCTCCATCCTCTCACTGTAGTGCAAAGTAATTTGACATCTCTAAAACCCACCTTGCCAGATATCATAGAGTTCTATTACATAACCAAAATATAACGACTGCAGTTTTCATGTGTTAACTAAATGAGTACAACAACACCCTCTCCAGCATTATTCACCACCTTCCTCTCTCTTCATCAGTTATCTCCACAGCCAGCCTCAGCTGCTAGACACAACAAAAGATCAACTAAAAGGTATTAGCAAACTGACGATTCAGCCTCATCTATAAATCCGTTCAGTGCTCTTCAACAAATGGCCTCAGTTAGTTAATGGGTCTGTCTGGTGGGGGGGTTAATCCTGATGTAGATCCCCTATTGAGTGTCAGTGTCTCATACTAAGACATGATCTGTCTGGTTACTTGCAGTTAATGTCCTTTTTTTAAAACATTGAGACGACAAACATTTTACAGATTGAGCACATTTGAGCTGTGACGTATAGTTAATCATTCTGTCTGTTTAATTTTGATATGTAACACACATTTAAGCAACATTTCCGGTAAAGTCAGACCATAATTTGTCTCCTTTAATATTTTACTCATGTGAGCAATTGTCACTCATACGCTACACGGACATTTATAAAAACAACCAGATGTTTTTGCTTCTGGCTCAAGTCTACAAAATACCTAAACTCATCCAGTCTGAGGAGGGGGTGTGATCGACCTCCTTGTTTATGAGGTATTGATTGTTGCCATATGAGTAAACCCTTGTTGTTATATAGCTGCCTCACATGCAGTCTATAACTGGCTGCTGATTTAGTACATATAGCAGGCGCAGCAGGAGTGGATTGATGTTGCGTGGCTACAAGTGAGTACAAGGACAAGGACTGTAAATGTAAACAAAGCCCCTTATGTGGAAGCTATAGAGCTCTTTATGAACTAGCTGTCATAATATTTGTATCATTCAGTACATTATGATATGCTAAAGCAGGGGTTCCCAAACTTTTCAGCCTGCGACCCACAAAATATTGGTTCCAAAAGCTTGTAACCCCCACTGTCCCTCAAAGTGATTTAATGTGTCTTCATTTAGCTGGTCTGCAGAAAATGAGCCTACCTATAGTTGTGCTCATAAGTTTACATACCCTAGCAGAATTTGTGATTTTTTTTGGGCCATTTTTCAGAGAATATAAATGATAAGAGAAAAACTTTTTTTTCACTAATGGTTAGTGGTTGGGTGAAGCAAAATTTTTTATCAAACAACTCTGTTTACTGTTTTTATATCATAAAGACAACAGAAACTACCCAAGAAATAATACATTCTGCCAGGGTATGTAAACTTATGAGCACAACTGTACATGAGCATGTGGCTGTTTCCTGTGCTTTTATGCATTAACCTACTGCTACTGATGCTTTTGATAATTAACTGTTCGCTATCCCTAAATTTAGGAGTCATCTGGAAACAGAAAGGCAGAAAACTCATTACATTTTCTATTTTCAAGGTTTTATTTCAAGTATAGCTACAACTTTTGTCGATATTTTTTTTACTGTGATGGGTAAAATGTACTATTTTTAGATTTTTTTAATCGCAATTTTTCAGTATTTCATTGTTCCCCACAAGTTAACAAATTATATATAAGCAATAAAAAAACAACAAAGAGAAGAGAAAAAATAAAAATAAATAATAATTATAAAGAAACAATAATAGTAATAATAAACAGTACAAACAAAACGGAAGATAAACATAAGAAAACAAGGTAAATAAAAAAAAAATATATATATATATATACTTTTAGATAACTTTAAAAAGAAAAAAATTCTGGAAGACATCTACAGGGGGTTGCGACCCACACTTTGATAGCAAGATTGGGACTTTATTAATCCTTTGGGAAGGTTCCCTCAGGAAATTCAGATTCCAGCAGCAGGTAACACCAAAGGACAGAAAACAGCATGCAGATACACAAAATAAAAAATCACAAGTTATATACAGATAGTATAATGTACACAGTACAGTACACAGTAGCAGCAATATACAAGTCTAAATAAGGAATACCGGTGCAGGTTTATAATAAAACAGCAGCAGCAATAAAAAAAAAAAGCATTTTGTTTATAAATAGATAATTAACTATAAATAATGCATAGTGCAAGCTATATCAGGCGAGCATTTCAAGCGAATAGTTGTCTCATAATGTTGGACAAGCTGGCAGTAATGAGCATTAAATGTCACTTCTGTTAAGTTTGCATAACTAGATCTTTACATATTGCTTCATTTATACAGTATATATTGATATTCATGCACAGTTCAGTAAGTTTTGAGCTGCTGAATGTGTGCAGTCAGTAGCTTTACTCCCAAGGTATCTCTTATTGGCACTTTGTGTGTATGTGGGTCTAGCTTTTTACAAGTCAAGATCTAATCAGCCTAGATTGAGCTTGTTTCTGCCATCGACACTCAAGCTGAAATGAGATTACTGGAGTTGCCCTGGCTTACAGGAGAAGTTATATTCAATTATTGCTTCGCCAACTCAACGACTTCATGGCAGTTGCTGAACTTATCTCCAAGTTTTTATCTCATTTCCTTCTCTGGCAGTTGTACTGTCCAAGCTACTATTTGCATGACTGTCATTTGATTAAATAAAAGTTGAGTACAGCTGTGAGGCAGCAAGGGGAGTGTGGCTGATGGATGTTACACTGAATCATCTGAGCCCTGATGAAATAGAAGTAGACGCTCAGCTCCTAAACATCTTACAAACAAGCTTTGCAAACATTTAAACGGTCAGTCTCGTGAAGCCTAACAACATTCTCTTACTTCTCTGCCCGCAGTGACTTCATATGCTTTTGTGTCTCTGTGTTTGCATTGCAGGTTGAATGTGTTTTCCTCCAGCTTTGACACCATGAGCACCATCTCGCCGACGGACTTTGACAGCTTGGAGATCCAGCAGCAGTACAATGACATCAACAACCGCTGGGACCTGGCAGCCGAGACTGACTGGGACAATGAGAACAGTTCGGCACGCCTCTTTGAGCGCTCACGCATCAAGGCTCTTGCAGGTATGCTCCACTTAATTAAGACCCCAACAGTGTACATGATTACATTGTGTCATCATTAGGGATGTAACGATACACTCCACCCACGATTCAATTCGAATCCTGATTTTTGGTTCACGATACGATTCACTCACGATTCCCTCACGATTTTCAAGAAAACTGGATTGAACTCAAAATTTAAATAACTATTATTTTATTTAAATTCTCAGATATGGACAGTTTCAATATATATTTTTTCTGTTATTTCTTTGGAAACAAAGTAATCATTTTTCATCTTTAAGGTGTGTTGGAACTCAAATAAAACCGTTGCACACTTGTTTTCAGTACCTTGCAAAAAAACTAAAATCACTACAAAAATGCCTTGTTGGAAAATGTCAGAACAATTATAGAGAAATGAAAAGTGAATGATTCCCAAATGAAAGTATTTAATATTAAAACAAAAATAAGGTAAATCTCTTTGAATTAGGGATGTAAATTTCAAGTATTCTCCTTGATCGATCTTTGGAAATGTAAACGATCAATTATTGTTTAATCATTTAAAAAACGGGAACGTTTTCCATGGCAGAAATAATGACAAATGGGTTATTTCCCCCTAAATCAAATTTTCCTTCACGACTCAGTGTATATTACTGGCGGTATTAAACAGCTAAGGATCATATTGAGGTGTTCAAAATGTTAAACACGTTGAATATCAACGTGAGGAGCAGGCTTATAAATAATCTCTGAGGACGCATGGTCATAGAGTCAAGACTCAGACTTCAACATGTGGATTTACTGCATTAGGACAACTGAACAGGATCATATTTTGGACTCAGTGTCCAGTTTTCTCATTCTTATTGAGAAAAATAAGCATGTAAACATGGTCATGTGTCAGCCGGGAGCGCAACCGGGTCAGAATCAGTCCAGCAGCAGGGAAAAAAAGCGCTTGTGGAGACCCGTCACTCAGCCGCAGCCGCCAGCTGAGCGTCTCAGCTGTGTGCAGTCAGCTGATTCACATCGAAACATGCTTTAAACTTAAAACACTTCCATTCAGCGAGTGACGAGAGTAGCGCAAGAAACTTAAAGATGTTGAACAAGCAGAGTATGATGCAGATAGTACCTTTTACTGTTTAAAAATTATATCCCGATACAAATTATCTTGAATCGATTTTAATCCACCCTTATTTGTATCGATTTTTTACCGATTTGCGATATATCGTTACATCCCTAGTCATCATGCGGCTATCTGTTCTGTGTGATGTTTATGCTTGTTATGAGTTGGCTTACAAACAGAAAGTAAGAATAATGTTGTGGTGGTAATAAATGTATCTGTGCACGGCTAGGTGTTGCAGTTGCTACCACAGAGTTTCAGTGAGCTGTGAAATGAAAATAGCAAATGAAGCTTATTTGCAAACACTTAGTGAGAATTGATAGACAAATTGCTCTGCAGGGGTCCATTAAATCCTGCTGAGCTGAACAGAGTGATGTGAATGATGTTATGATAAGTCAAGTATTACAGTCAGAATACTTTAGCTGCAATACAAGCCAAAGAAACAATCAGCAATATCAAGATCTTATTTTGGACGAAATCAAACAAGTGTGAATAACATTAAGAGTAGGCTGCTCAAAAAGCTTCTCAATGTCATCTTAATTTTAGTTTTTAGAGAGCATAGCTGAGAGAGTGTTTAGATTGAACAAAGGAGAAATGTATGCACAGAAAAGTGCAAAAACAAACACAAGGATGGATTGGTTTAATTTGCTCTTGAAGGTTAATGCAAAGTAATTCATTTCCCCTGCATTCAATATTAACCAACACAAACAGTTTTTAAACAGTAAGTGTAGCTGGTAACGTCAAAAGCATTTCATTTATAATTTTCATTTTTTTTTAAAAATATCTTCCAGCTCATTTTGTTCTCGGTCACATATGATCACACTGTTGTGTCAAGCATTTTCTGGCAGCCAGCTGTACACCATCAGAAATTCTTCTGCGTCTGTCTGCCTTCCTGGACTCGTGATTTAACATGACAGTCTTTGACAGTGCGCTTCTCAGAGCTTTGACAGATTATATTTATCAGTCCATTTTTATGGTTAGGTAACCAAATGATGCTATCCACTGTCTCTCCGCCTAGTGGTGCCCGCCAGATAGACACTTAGAGGATTGCAAACTGATGCTACAGCACTTATAACTTAGACATCCAATAATATTCTCACTTGTGAGTACAAGGTCTTGATGCCATTAAAATAGAACGTTTGTTGCTGTCACTCTTGGGTAACACCGTCTTGTCTGAACCTCTGTTTTAGCACTTTTCAAAAAAGAGATTACAAGCTTCAACAGTTTGAGTTCTAGACAACATGAAAAGAGCCAAACTACAAATGAACAGCCAGTTGCACAGATCAAACGAGGCTCTGTGGACTGAGGTACACACTATTCTCTCATGTCCCAAAAGGCAAAACTCACTCTTTATAGGGCAAGACAAAAATACCTCAAAAATGAGGACAGAGGCAGACGGCTGTAGGGTCAATTCACCAAAGAGCATTAAGCAGTGATGGAATGAGGCGATGAGACTAGACTTTAGGGCTACATAGGGTGAGTATTTTCCATCAATATATCAGCACTTCAACAATGAATCAACCAACGCAAATTATCATGTGTTCAGTCTATTTAGAATGATTGTTTTCCAAAAGACTATGAATGAAGTGCATCCAGGTGGAGCCTTTTTTGTTATTTAAGCTCAAACTGTACTTTATACATCTTATTGAAATGAATCCTCCTTTGTTGGACGCTTATGTCTGTCTGCAGCTTTGTTCCCTATTTTACTCTCCTACACTTGGCAGTCACCCTTCCAAGCTGTGCATGCCTGTCTGTCAAGGCTATCCTTTAGGAGAGTGTTATTAGTGTTTGTATGTTTTTATAAAATAAACTCTCCCTTTGTGGTTTTTACATTCTACATATCTCATTTTTTATTACTGATAGTCAAAACAGGTTGCAGTATCATGGGGAACCCAGCAGGGGGGAGCAACAGGCAGACAGGCACTAAATACACACGCACAACCCGAGAGAACTTCACACACTCTAGTAGCAGAACCCCCCCCACGCTCTGATGATCTTGAACGCCACTGTAGTCAAAGTGCTCCTGAAAGATAAACCTCATTTCACTTACAAAATACAGCACGACTCATTTCCTCCTGCCAACTTTGAGCACACTTTGGTGCTGCCTGGTTGTACATGCAGCGTTCTGTATTTAAAGATATTCTGTATACCTTCCTGCCAAGTAATTATGGTGTGTGTGTGTGTGTGTTTGCGCTTCTGTGTGAATACCTGTGATACCATCTCTGTGTGACAAGTACGGGCTTGAAGTGCACATTCTTTGACATGCTGGAGCAGTTTTTTTCCCCCCAGGCACAACTCCTGCCCACCTTTTACAACTAATCCCCACATGTCAAGACCTTCTGCATCCTGTAAGCTGCTGCTTACTTACGCAGCTCTCTCAATGAAACCTTCTGCTTTTCTCTCTGTAATATGATCGCCTTATTTCCTGCTTCACACCCCTCACACCCTTTATGATCTACTGGAATCACTTTACTCTTAGTGTTGCTGCAGTATCAGCCACTTGTTGCTTCACAGAGAGAACATCACATATGTTAAGATAATATAAATTAACATCCTTGTATCTTCTCTGCTGTACTGTGTGGGGTAGCGAGGCCTCATTAGAAGCAGTGCTCTGCTCCACACTCAAACAGTTACATGTATTTACTTGTAGGAGATTCCCCAGGAGAGGGGGGCAAAGCTTTTACACTTTAAAATAACATCAATATATATTTTAATGTTATTCTGCTTCATATATTCATCTCACCATCATCATAAAAAATGAAATCTGTTTTTTTGGGAATCCACACAAGACCACGTTGTGAGCGT
This sequence comes from Notolabrus celidotus, assembly GCF_009762535.1. NCBI lineage: Eukaryota > Metazoa > Chordata > Actinopteri > Labriformes > Labridae > Notolabrus > Notolabrus celidotus. The sequence goes on from NC_048276.1 coordinate 12,895,008, forward strand.
TTCATGTCTGAATATAGACATAGCTGAACTGAGAAACAACGCAGAGGCATGAATAATTGAGATCTTCCACTCTTGCCCACATTTATGATACCGGGACTGAAATGAGCGATTGTCAGACCCATGAGAATTCAACCCTGCTGGCTCCAAGGGGATTCCCCTTCAGATCAGATATTTACTGCCAGCGGTCGGAGTATGGTCAGCCCTCCCCAAGGTCTACAGAAGGGCTCGTGCTGTAGGACGGATGAAATTTACAGTCTCAGCAATAGATCTCTCCTCTCTCCCTCCTGCTAGTTCTCACTCCCCCTAGTAGCTTCTGTATTTTTCTCTTCCTTGTCTGTGTTCATTCACCACACCAGACTATCATTAATTTTCATTAAACCCTGTTTACTCAGAAGCAGGAGTTTCTCCCACATCTTCCCTTTGGCAGACTTTCTCACAGTTTGTTGCATTTCACAAGATTCAGAAAATAACGTCTCTGTTTGTTTATTTTATGTCTGTATCCAAATGACTGATGGTTTTTATGGGGAGTTAACTGCCTCAACATGATAATTTAAGAAGCATAAGCCAGACACAGAAACCTGCTATCACATCTGCCTCTCATGTTAATTGGAAATGTAACGTTTGATATATGCCCAGTGGGATTTTAAATGGCCATTACTGAGGTTTACCAGTTCTCTGCTCTTCATGTCTCCCTGCATGTGTCCAAAGCATATCGTCTGTTCCTCAGAAGGAAGTGTGCTCTCTTTGGATCTCATTAGTCCAGTTACCCCCCCTTCCCCATAAACACCCAGTCATAGAAAGCCTGGAGCATTTTCGTCCTCTAATGAGACCCATCCAGATGCTCCCTGCTCATCACGTCAAACGCAGATCAAAAAACCCCACCCAGACCTTTTTACTGGCGCCCCCGTTCAGACCAAAAAAGAAAACACTCATAAGACCTGTGACCTGAAGTCCTTACTGTGTTACAGTCTTGTGTAATAATTGCACACTGGGGCATTTAGTGTGTAACTTTCTTCACTGCTGCATTTTGCAGCTTGTTAATAAGTCGCTGCTGCAAAAAGAGCACCCTTTAAGACCATTTATACAATTTTTGCTCATTCTCAAAGTATTGTAACTTTCTCTTAATCCACGCTGTCCTCTGATAGTTGTCACACACACGCATGCACGCACACACACACACACATGCCCACGCACACACACACACACACATACACACACATTTAAATGAAAACTGCTTAATTGTACAAATCATGTAGGATAACCTTAAAATTCTTGTGCACATAAACTTGCTTAAAAAGTCTGAAGTGTGTAATAGTAATGGTTCTATGATGATAATTTTGGAGGAAATTAGTAATTTTTGTAACTTATGAATCTTATAATTTAAAATGTTCATGTCCATATTTCTCCCATACTCCCAAAAACATCCCTTAATGTAGAAGTGGAAGAAATAAACCCTCTTAAAACATTAAATACTAGTTAGTGTAAGTCTTTCTTTTTGTAGATAAGGGGTGCTATAAATAGCTGAATTTCTGTCCCTAATCTAGTTAGACAAAGAGTAAGTGTAGTTCTATAATTTGTTATCAGGTAATGACTCACCTCCACCCCCTCTTTACCCAACCACCTGACTATCAAACAGATTCAAAAGTTCAACAATTCAATCTTGTTGAGGCAGGAAGGATCTTGTTGTGTTTCTAAAACCAACTCAACAACTTCCTTCCTGTTGTAACGTCTTATCGAAGGCAGACCTCGTGAGCGCAAAGAAAGGGAGATCAGATGTTGTCACAGTGAGAGTGATAGAAATCAGATGAAACCACACTGAGAGAACACAGGCTAAGAGAACTCAATCTGATGGGGCTGTCATGATATACCTTCTTGGCAGGCCACACCCCGCTGCTCAGTGGAATTAAGGTGGAGTTGAATAATCCGCCTCAAGCTACACTGAGCAAAGAACTCTTAATGGTTTAGTCCACCTCTATACCTCCTCCCTCCTCTCATCCATCCACCATGTTCCTCCTTTGTGCTCCTCCCTCAAACACACCTTATGCAAATGGCTCTATGTTCAGACGGCACAGCAGGCTTTGTTTACACAGCTATCCGACCGCAGCCGGTTAGCCTTCTCTGCTGTGCTCTGCTCCAGCAAATGCGTGTTCAGAGTTTGAAGTGAAGGCATAGCCAGTATTGTGTTGCTAGAACCACAAGGGAGTGCAACCAAAAGCTTCTACTTTGCGCTGTGGTGAGATTTTCACAGGAGGAGGTGAAGAAAAGAGGAACATTTTGTTCTTTAGTTTTGTTTGAAATTATAATTTTTTTGAATCCTGTGCCAGGGCAGTCACTGCTCTTTTCATTGGACAAGGTGGGACATACAGTAGATGAAGAAAAGAACAGGCGCCAACATTACTGAGCCACAACACTGAGGCACTCTAGAGGAGGAGGATAGACCAAGACTTTCTGGATTTAAAGAACTTTTGGTTTTCTGGATCTAAAGGCTCACATACTTTTTTGTGGGATTTTTTTGCTTTCGCTGTGCTATGCGGGAGAATTCCCATTCATTCTGTGTCTGAGAGGAATATTTAGGAGAGACCCAGACAAAAGGCCATGGAGTGGGAGCACAGGGAGAGAGAGCCCTGCTTGTCCCCAGCAGCATTTGTTAACCAGGTGCAATATTCTAACATCCTGGAAGGAAGATTTAAACAGCTGCAAGGTAAGAGTCATTGTTAGACGTTGATTCGGTTGTCGCTTAAAGAGTGTAAAGCTTTTTTTTTGTAATAGTTTGTTTAGATAATCAAACATATTAAATATACAGTTGTCTTATTGAGGTCACAGGTGAGTCTTTGGCTCTTTCTTTGGCTGTTGGAAACAGTTGTTCAAGTCAGATGGTATCAATAAGTTCCTAGAGTGAGAGGTGTTACCCTTTAAGACAAATACTACGTAGTAAATATCAGATAGAACTTGACTAATTAGCCGGTGGCCTCGTGGTCGTCTTACAACAGATGTTTGTTTGTTTATAAGTCTCCGAATAGCTCAGCATTTTTTTCCGGCATTAAGTGACTACCTGTGAGAAACCGTAGACACTCCCCTTTCGATCCGGTACTATTTCAAAGCTTAATGTGGAGAGAGTCGAGGAGAGCCATAGTAGACGCTCAGTAGGCTTCAGCTCAGCTCTAAAGCAGGCCAGCAGTCTGGCACCTGATCACTGGGCCACCTGTCCTTCTTATCTCATTACAATGCACAGCTCTGTCTCTGGATAACGGCTGTGAGGTCTGCGAGGCCCTGCAAACTGAAATCACAGAGGACCCAGGTTTTAACATGCCACTTTGGGAATGATGTAGTAACTAAAGTGTAAAATCCCCTAACCCCATAACTAAAACTTAAATGATTCATTTAGGGGAAATCCCTATACTGCTCGTAAACACAGTTAGTCTTCAACTAATCTGAGTCAGAATGGTTTTTAAAATGTAGTTTAACTCATGTGTTTCTCTTTAATCACCACATATGCTTGTACAAATCTTGTATAATCAAATGAAGTGGTCCTGTTAGCTTTAGGTCTCCTAATTGCAGGTCACAAGATAAGATATTTACAGTCCTGGAGTGTTCATGCTGCAGTGTATGATGCTGACATGTCAGTCATAGGTCCACATGAAGATTGCATAGTTTGCTAACTTCCGGTCCCTCCCTGGTTGCTGTCTGGCATAGAGAGAAGTCTTCAAGTATACTTGTGGGGCCAGTCTACTCTCTCTGCATGTTTGACATTCCAGTTGACAAACAAAATTCACCTCCTGTAGTAAGCGCTATCCTCATTGACCATAAGGAAGAAACTGGTTTACTTAAGACACATGTATGTACAGTATGTATCTGTAAAGTCTTAATAACAGAATCTCCACACTGACAGCCCCATTATTTTTGACAGGAGATAATGATCACTAAAGAGATAGTATCTTCTTTTTTTCAAGATTCACAACATTTTCACACTCAGCCATGCAGCCTCATGCACAAAGCATCTTAAAGTACATACCACAGTCTGAACTGTTCGTACCTACTACTTATTTTTTAACAACTTGTCACGCAAGAAAATCTTTAACACACTGTGTGATTTAGGGGTCAGAAAACTGTCACCTAATTTATGCTGACAGGACTTTTTTGCACTTCCTTGCAACAAGAATATTGTGAAATAGGGACCAGAGCTTGTAGTTATGAGTATAAGATTCAGTGATTTTAGATAACAAGCATTTAGATCTGCTTTATTCCACTGCATGAATATGTCCTGGATAGAGTTTGCTGTAAAAACACTCATATGCACACATACTCAGACTCATAAACACATTTTGGCAACACCCACTAGTATTTCCAGTTTGTCTACCCTTGAGGCTCATTCCTTGTGTCACTCATTCCCTCCCCGCGTTAAATTATGATAGCAGCAGGAATGACGGAGTAGATAACGTTGAAGATGACAAAGTAGCGTGGTGTCATTAACAGTACTTCATACAAATGGAATCAATTAAAAAAATGTTCTTGCATTAATATAAAATCATTGGCACGCTTCTCTCAAGGTTAGTGGAAACTCAATCCTGGCAATGCAACTCACTTTCTTGAGAAAATTCAAACATCTTCATGAAGAAGTGTTAAAAAGGATAAATATTTTAGAAGTTGGAAATCGCTGAAGACGGGTTTTAGTCCTTTACCAGTCACAAAAGCACTGAACACATCTGTCATTACATGACTCATTGGTAAATGATATCTAACTGGCAAAGAATGAACTGAGTAACTAAATAACTATCACCATGGGAGACAGGTTTAATGAAACACTGGCCCACATGGTTAGACTGAAGTGAGAGGCAAAAAAACCTTCATCTTTGTGCCATGGAACAGGCTTTATTGACAGATGGAGGGACAGTTGCTTCCTTTTTATAGCTTTGTCTGTTGGCTCACCCCCATATCAATCATTTATGGCAGAGAATATAGATTATTGCAAAGCTTGGCACGACTGTATCCACTTTGCATTGAATTATCCCATCTCATGTAAAATGCTATAAAAAGTGTTTTTCTATGCGCTTCATCGTCAACGTTTAATTTTGACTCATTGTACACTTGGTTTGTTGGTCTAAAGATAAGTACAGTATGTTAGGTTAGACTGCAGGGGACTCATCCAAAGGGTCACTACCTGGGCCACCTGCCCCCTCTGGACTTTAGTTTGGACTGTCACTCTGCAGGCATCGGCTGTCTAACTGTTTAAATAGAAAGTTCTCTGACAAAGCTCAGAGCCATTTCTTGTTTGCCTTCTGGGGCGTTGAAACAAACAAATATAGAGATGAGAATCAAAACTGAAAAGCTGTCTAAATGAAGTCTGTGGCTTAAATCTTTGTTTGCGCTCAGTTGACTGATTTCAAGCTGTAATGTCTAGCTGTGTGCTGTAAATCTGCCTCCTATAGTTGTGTTTTCATTGGTTTAATTTGTCTGTGAGATAATATTTTTTTTTCCCAGTGCGTGCTAAGCTGTTTTGGTCAGGAGAGTTTTGTTCTTATACTTTATTTAAGGATCTGAATCGATACTGGGAGAGATAAATATCACATTTTGGTTCCAGTTTCAAGACCATAGCACACTTTGAATTGAACATTGTAACTTAATATTTTTAACACTCCTAGTGAAAGCCCTGACTCCTGTGGCCTCAAGCTGTAACTCAGAGTCACATTACCTAGGTGCGGAGGGTTCACCAAACGTACACACACACAAACACACACAAGTCTCTTTGTTTGTGCAGTTTTACCAATATTGACTGTGTCCTATGGGACGGCTAACAACTAAGTGCAGTTTTGGATGCTTCAAGATAATCATTGTCTTGTTGACATTTCACACCCTGTGTGTGCAGATGTTATGGCTGAGAGGTGCCTGTTTCCGGCTCCTTTCTCAGGGGATTGGCCTTGGCCATCCCACCCCCCTCTCCTATCTTCCCCACTATCAGCCCCAGCTGCAGATGGTGCAGAGGGCCATGACCTGAAGGACATGTGCAGTGCCTTCAGTGCCTGCAGAAAAGGGAAGAGGACAGTATAGCGAGGGAGGAATCTGTGTGGTTTTTGTCATTGCATTGACTAACCTCTCAGAGTTGGGCAAAACACAATGTTTTACTATACTTGAGGCTTCAAACTGTTCAAAGTGTAAAAATAACTCATGCCACATGTGGCAAGGCGTCAGTTTCACCACAGGCCTACTTTCAAAGTACTCAAAGGGGGGCAGTTCCGCTTCTGTTGAGAGGAGCATGTGCATCTGTATGTGCAATTTCTCTGAAAGTTTAATGGGTTACATGGGTGCAAAACATTAAATGTAGAGAGATAATTGGGGGCAAGATATGCAGCCTGTTAACAAACCCACAGACATGCCACGTCAATAGGTCCTGCAGAGGCTAAATCTTACAACTTCCGAAAAAATTGTAGACCTCATTACTGTCAAATAACTGAAGCTGCTAACTGAATGTAGACTCAGAAGGCTTACTACCTGTGTTCTGCTGCTTTTGAGAAGAAGCCCCTAGGGATTGAACAGTTTAGCTTTAAGTACAGAGTACACCATGTTTCATTTTTCCTTCTCTTGCAGAAACATTAACTTAAAATGTATACACCAACTATAACGGCCTCCTCCTTCAACCACTCATAGATGATTTGTCCTCAATGTTTGTATTGCTCATGGCCCCCATGAAGTGTCTCACACCACAGCCATAGGCTCTCAGCTCAAACCACCCACTGGTGTCAGTGCACAATAGTAACCACCAGCCGCAATGCTTACAAGCTGCTTTTGAATACATGAGTTTGGTTACTTGTGTATGTGGTAGATACTACATGAAGTCAAAAAAGGGGGTAAAGTTCAGGAAGTCAAAGGTATTCCTGTGATAATAGCCTTGACTTTACACTGTTATGAGAGTTAAACTGTTGGAAGCTGATGGTTTTTAAGTTGTTGGCTTCAGTTTGAAGAATTCATGCTAACCATAAAACAATCTACTGTTGGATCTTTGCTTGTATTAAATCAAATAGGAATCTTCTGTCATGTTTTGACTTTTCTTAATATATATTGAGATGGAAGAGACTACCTATTTGTGATAGGTGATTAAACTAGTTAAAGGCTCATTTTTACAGCTTCTCTTCTTTACTTGCAATAACAACAGTATTTAGTCAGAAGAATGTGTGAGGAAGGTATTCTTGAAATACCCTTTTTTCCAAATCTTCCAGTCACATTTTCCCTGTGGCTAAATACGAGCAGAGCTGACTTCCCCCGATGAGCTCCTTTCACCGTACCCTTTGGCACAGAACCATAATCTTGTCTGTGTGGGAATGTCCAAGAGAAGGTCATTAAAGCAGATTAAAGCCAGCAGATTGATGGAAGTAGTTTACTCATTCTTTCTGAGGACGGGGTGACCAGAGGCACCCGTTATGTAAGATCAGAATGGGTGATATACTGTATGTCAAGACTTTACCAGGTCAAGGGCATCACAACCCTCCTAGAAAGGGAAGCATGAATGACAAGTAGGAAGGAGGGAGGAAAGCATGACCTGGGCAGGACATGAAACAAGATGAAGTAGTGAGCAGCTCTAGATAATATTCAGCCTATTGCTTTTTCTTTAGCTTCATGGAGGCAAACTGTTCAGGGAAATGAAAAGTAGACAATATCTGCAGAATGCATTTGTTGCCGTTGTGTGAAGTGCTTACTATGGTGAGCTATTTAAGGATGGAGTCACTCCTTGTCCTCTGTGCTGGACTGACGCCATTGGGAGCCAAAGTGCAGTGTCATGCAACACAGCAGAGAAATGCAGGATTCAATGAGAAGATGGTGAACACTATTTCAGTCAGAGAGAAACAGAAAGAAGGATATCCCATCTTCCCTACTTCTGTGTGTTTTTACCTCTGTGATCGATGAACAGATGTTTTTAGTGTTAGTGCTAAATCAGTGCTTAAGGTGCTGTGCTGACATTTTTGTAGGAGGCTGTTGTTCTTTTTTTATCTCGAACAGTACACACAAATATTCCTGTGAATAGGATGAAGGTACAGGAAAGCTTCAGGAGAATTTGGAAATTGTAAACACCGACATAATCTTCAATTAGTGAAGTTACTCAGGGCTGATTAAGCGATCAAACGCCTCCGTGTTTATTCCAAGCCCATACCCAGCTTCATTCATTCTGGTATCATTTGAACATGTTGTATCTGCTCAGTATAAAGGGGCAACTGAGCGTCCAAGATGGTTGTTCATCAATGATTATTTTCTGTCCTAGCTGGCAGCTAGAAAAAAAAACACCTTACAAGTACAGGTTGGCGACTCACTGGCAGGAGGACGACGCCTAGTCTTAATCTAATTACAATCTATGCCAGCAGAACACCTTCCACTCAAACAACACACTGCACACAGTGCGACATGTCATAAGCCTCTGTGGTGTTTCTAAAAAGGTGAAGCCGTTGCGTAATGGTTGGACCTATAACACGGTAAAGGTTGGCTATGTTTGCAAACTTCAGATATATACCCACCAAAACAACAGATGCTTTTTATCAAGACACTAAGTTATATCATCATAGAGGTGTAGTACTTAAATCAAATTCTTATTTTTTGTCTCTGTTTTGCCATTTTGTTGAGATCAGGCTGTCACATTGAATTTCAAACACTTTTTAATTTTGAATTTCTATTAATCTCATTCATAATCGCATGCTTATCATTACATTTTATTTTTTTAAAGTCCACATTCGGGTCGTAAAGCAATTCTTACCAGTGTCTCGATCTGGCAATCAAATGACTGCAGTGAGTAGCTATCCATTTAGCAGGCGCTGTAGTTAACTTCTTCGATTTAGTTTAATCCACAAGTGCGTGGTGGCTCACACACTCAAAGCCGTAACCTGTGTGCTTACCTGTGCGTGGTTTGCTCAAACCCAAATTACTTTTGTGATACTTTGATTCAGTTTCACTAAAAGCAATCAACCGAGCAGACTGATGATCAAAAGCACGGCTGTGTTGAAATTTTCAGAAGCAGAGTGGAGGATTCTGGCACAACTCCACCTACTTCCAAGGTGCACGGAGAAGGAAAGGAAGTCTAACAGGGTCAAACTCCAGTGAAACTTGTAGTTTAAAAAACAACTTTATTCTTAGACCATTATTTTCTATTGCGTTGCTAGCAGGAAGCAGGAAGACACTGCGGTAGCTTAACTACGGTTCGCTGAAAAGGTCAAAAGAGCATTTGATAAAAAAAGATAACTTCTTAATTATGGACATTGAACACATCGCACATTGAAAAACAATGACTCATAGCTTTAAACTATATTTTTTTATCACTTTGTTATTTCGGCACTCGACCAGTTTTTCATTTCTGTCAATTATTCATTTACTGGACCCTGATAAGAGTGATGTGGAACTTGATTTTAGAAATGTACATTAGGGGCAGAGACAGATAAAATAGACAATCTAGTAATAAAATGGTGAAAAATGACTTGATAAACTCTAGATGTTAACTGTTATCCAAAAACAATGGCAACACTGATACATACTCAGTCTTTGTTCTGATCTATTGACGTCATGTTGTCTTTCATAGATGTGCTTGAACCTTCCCCATGGAGTCGTTGTTATTGTATCTGTCTGCGTTTTAACACCAAACATGACCCAAGAATCTATGATCCCCACAGGCAGGCCTAAGTCTGGCGGCATATTTGCTCGGATTACCTGCAGATCATCACTGTTATCAACACTGCGCAAGTTTGTTTCGTGGTTAGATATGAAAGAAGCAGCAAGCTAAATCCCAGTACATCTAAAGGTAGAGAGGACACAGGCTGAGCCTCTCTCCTCCCCCACCCTGACATCGCCTTTAAGCTCGCTACCAGAGTCAAACATGCTCAAAATGACTGGACATGCCCAAATACGCTTTTGAAACATTCAGCAATGCCTCTAACCACTAGTTCTGATTTGCCATTAGTAAACAATGGAGAAAAACAGTAATCACTTGTTTTTCTAGCTTACACGCGGAGAGGTTCAGGAGGGATAGGTGGAGCTTCAGGGGAGATTATGACGGCTATAAAGACTCACTTCTTAAACTTAAATAATACCATATTTAGTTCTAATCCTGAAGAGATTTTAAGAGGTATGACAGATATCAATGGAAGAGTCAGGTTTTAAATACGGGAAACTTCAGTAGTTGATTTAATCCAACATTATGTAGAGCAGTAAATGTATTTAATGCTGGACAGGCTATACAGGCCTGGTAATGTTAATGTAAGGAGTAGTTTTATAACACCTTGCAGACCCTAAAATTGACACATTTTATTTAAAAGTGAGAGAATAACAACTTTTGATCATCCACTTTTTGAGGCAGGCGTGCAAAGTCATTTTAGTGTTTTTTCGTCCAATCAGACCAAGACTACGCAAGACTTCTAAAATGTTAAAGTAACAAGTAATTACAAGGCTTACTTTCTAAAAGCTCATATTTTCCCCACTCCTCTCTCTTGTTGTCTGTTGTGCAACAATGCTGGCAGGCTCTGCAGGTATTTCGTGTGACGTGCGACTTAAGACATCCGACAACATAGAGTAGACAGTTGTTATCTTTCCTTCAGTTATCAAGGTTGTTTTTGTTGAAAATAAACAAGATTTATGTTGCAGACTACAAGCATTTCTAAAGGTTAGTTATGAAATAATAGAGCATTTGGATGTGGATGTGCAAACAATACAGTGAATACATCCTCCCGTGCTCCAACAACACAACATATGAATGTCACATTGTAAGTAAAAACAGCTGCACCGGTTTTGCCCGCATTGACTGTGGCTGCAACTGATGACAGGTTTGTGTTTGTTCGTCATAGTGAGCAAACACTTGAGAAACTTGTGTCTGTGTTTGCTTCGTCCTGTGTTTTTTTGGTTAAGTAGCCTTGTTATTAGCCACACAGCATGAGCTGCAAAGCAACAATTCTTCTGTAGGACCCCTGCCCCACCGCAACACTGCCTCCCCCCTCAGTGCAGGGTGCTGTCACAACATGACCAGGCGTCAGGAGGAATGTAGATCCTCCACTGTACCTGTACCTCACCTGGCACAGCAGTCTATCTCTGCTTGTTCATTGAACAACTTTAAATCAGTTAGTGGTTCTTTGATTATGGAATGATTGAGAACGAAGCACGTTAAGTGGTAGTCAATTTCTAAAAGTTTACATTAAAGTTAAAAAAAGAACACAGAAAACTAAATCCACGGCTAAGGCCAATCTCAGGCACGTCTTTGTGACCGTTGTTAGCTATGACAGTTTGATACCATAACATTATCCTGTTTGTCTGATGTCCTTGAGTTTCGGTAAACTGGGAAGAAGAACAAATGTCCTAGAGGCTAGCAGTCTGATCGCAAAAGAAGTCTGTTTCTTTCTCGGCTCCAGCCAAGCAAAAATGCCTTGAGGTCACTCTTCCAGTGCATTGTCACCTGTTTTAAGTTGATGTATTGTATTTTACAATTGTATATCTTAAAGGGTTGAAGTTTTACATTAATTGCTGAATCTGGATTCTTGAAAACACAAAGACAACACTTTCAGACACATGTTCATTTGTGTATATGTGTGTGCTTTTGCACCATTTACCTATAATCCACTTTCTTGTTTGTCCGCATAGTGAAGTCAAAAGTTAAACTCTCAGAGACAAAACACATCCATGTGATTGTCCTGTAGTTTTGACACAAGTTGTTATCTGCTATTGAACTCTTTGTCGGATAAGCCTTCATCAAGTGTTACCAGGGTTGCAAAATTCCAGGATTTTTTGTTGGAAAGTTGGAAACTTTCCATGGGAATTAACAGGAATTTATGGGAATTAACCAGGAATTTACTAAATTGAAGGTTGGCTCTTCATAGGGAGTTTAAATATAGTTGGGGAAAATATATTATACACCACCTGGTGGAAGGGACTTTGTGGATCTGAGGCCCTTGCACCTATAGCCTCCATCATAATCCAGATCCCACCATCATCAGCCGCCTCAGAGCGCAACTGGTCCTTGTTCAGTAACACCCACACAAAGGTCTTCATTTAACATTTTGAATGGGACTTTGTTGGGATTGCATTTTTGTTAATTTTTGAATGGGTTGGGTGGGGGGGATGAGTAATATTTAACTCAACATTCCTTTTTTTGTTCTTCAATGAAAGAATAGATTGTTCAATAAAAAATTTTACACTTGATAAAGTTCTAACTACAAATAAATCTGTTTTAATTGTATTAATTTGGAAGGATGTCTGCTTATAACAAAACAAATATTTATGATTGGATATGATACCTTTCCATTAAATTACCCTCAATTCCCAGTTAATTCCCATAATTCCCATGGAAAGTTTCCAATTTGGAATATTTCCAAAATTCCCCAGCTTAACTTCCCATTGAAATTTACCTGAAATTTACCGGAAAATTTCCACCCCTTTGCAACCCTAATTGTTACTAAGCACAAAGACAGCTGTGTACGACAGGGTGAGACATAAGAAGTAAGCTCTATTGTTGCACACATGGACATTGTTCTGGAGCTCCTTTTGCACTTACATGTGAGATACAGTATTATAAGACCCAGTTGTTTCCTCAGGTTTGGTGCAGAGTGTGGACACCCAAACAAATAATGAGATATATTGTCTCCTACTGCTGGTCAGAGCTTTTCCACAGATGGTGCTGTCAAGACAATAGCAACTAAAGCATTTTATGTTTGAGCTGGGAATACAACCAACACATTTTAGAATAGTCATTTTTTAGCTTACAGTCTCTCACATTTTCATTTCAAGGCTGTGAGATACATAAAGGCACATTTTTGAAAACAATGAAAAGTTGAGATACACATGACAGACAGGGTCTTTAATCACTGTAGCATACATATGAATCACTGTGAGCATGTTGAGATACTTTGTAGATTCACCTTGATAGAACAGTGTGATCAGAAGCGGTATGTGTTGCTTATTTCAAAATAAGGTACAGATAGAGAAGAAGACCTGTCAGCTTGCAACAGATCAAATACTATGTCCTGTTGTGTTACTCCACCTTAGAGGGGTTGTGTGAAATGTCTGATTCTGTTCTTTTTTGTAGATGGCCGTTAGAGATAGGGTTTATTGTGTAACATGATATTTAGTCACCTAAAGGTTGCCTGTTTGGAGAGATTCAGTATTCATGTAGTGTCCAAATGCCAAAGACACTTAACACAGTTATAGTGGTGGGTGATTTGGCAAAAATATCATATCACAATTTAATTTTTTTTTGCAGGATCATGATCTCAGTTTTATCACCATTCTTCTTTATATTTATTTTCAAAAGTATTTTACAAGCTACGGATCAGTGAATCCAAACTAATTTCCCTGTTTGAAAAATATAGTCCTCAAAAAATGTTGACATGGACAAGATTTAAAGTACACTCAGTCTCTGATATTTATGCGTAATTCAAAAGGTAAACAACAACAACACTTAGGTTAAGTGTGCTCTTAAAGAGAAGCTTATCAAGCCAGCATTATATCAGACTATTTACTTCACTTTGTTTCTGAGGCAGCACTCAGCATGCAACTGTTCATCTCAACAATACATGTCATGAATTTCACTTTCTAAGTTTATAAGTGTTATCATTCACATAGTAATCTAGTGATGTTATCAACAAAGCTAGATGGTAGTCTAACTCTTAACTGAGAAGAGAGAAAGGAAACACCTTATCAAGGCTAAACCAAGCGGCAACCTCCGGTCTCAAAATATGAAGCCCATGCGGAAGTGTTATAAACTGCAATTCATCGAGAATCCACTTGAGGCTGGCTGCAAAAACACCAGAAACCACATAGACACCAATTCAAAAAAGACGATCTTTGCAGCATTAATAAACATGTTTACATCCTGGTTCAAAAAACAGCTTGGCCCTACAAAGCTAATCTCTCTATCAGCACACACTGTACGGGAGGTGAATTTTTTTCTAACGTGACGGTTCAGAAGATATTAAGATTACGAGTTTTTTGCCCAAATAAGGACATGTCTGACTTGACTCCCGGACGGGAACACATAGCTGTTGGCTTGGAGGCTCAAACCCCGCCTCTTTACTTCACACTCTGCCTGGTTGAGTTCCGCATTTCCAATATGGCTGCCGCCGTCGATTGGCTTCAAAAAAGCGCTCAGGAACAGATGGGTGACGTCACAGATACTACGTCCATTATTTCTACTGTCTATGGGCTAAACTGAAACTTTTAAATAACAATATAATACCCATACATCTACTGTAGCAGTTTAATCTCTCTCTAAGGCTAACCTGAATTATTTTCAAATGATAAACAAGTAAGAAGTAGTAAGCAATTCAGCGTGTGAGGATTTTTTTTTTTACAGTGACTCTGTCTTTGCATTTACCATGTTTGCAGTGCGCTGATGTAATCTGACACTGAACAGAGTCTGATGCCCTGTTAATTAAAGACTCACTGCTTATCATAGAACACAGAGAACTCACAGGAAAACTTCTGAAATGTAGGCCTAGCTTGTTCATACTCAACATGTGTAGCCTAATAATGCAGTGGAATCACTCGATTTGGGATGGCTGTTATCCATATCAGAAAGCGTATCAGTCCGTACATTATAATCAACGGTATCATGTGTCCATGAGTGAGCATAGAGCTGCAACCGGTGACAACAGAATGTGTCGTTATAACGGTTTCTCTGGATTTGCAGTTCCTGGATATGTGCATTCTTTCTTGACCTAATATTGTGTTATCCAACACCCTTACACAGTTGTAGCTCACAGGCTTGAATAAGTTTTCTGAGCTACTTCTAACCTTCTTCTTAAGACACTTGGACTACCTCCTGAGCAAACAGATCTTATCTTATGCTCTTTTTTTTAAGTCCCACAAGTCCTGCTATTGATGTCTTGACCTTGCGATTTAATCTCATGGATCTCTTTTGAAAACGACTGTTCTCTCAACTTGCTGACCTTCACAGTCTCCCCCTGTTACACAAACCGCCTTGATATTTGGACCTTGCCTTCGGGTTTGAAAGTTTCAGCTTTGAATGGTAATGCGTTTGAACATTACAGTAGATTTCAGCTACAAGCCTTGAGTTTATATTTCAGATCAGTGAGTTAATGTTTTTTGAAATACAAATCAAGTTGATGAAATCATTGATTAAATTATTAAAACAAACATGCTGTCTTGGCAGTAAAAAATAGGAATTGGCAGCAACATTTTGGTACATGTTAATGGGCTGATGTGAGGCTGAGAGGAGTTCTTTTTTTTAATTCAGAAACAAAACTCAGATAAATGACTCCTCGGGGCATCTTTTCCTTCTCAACAGTTTCATTTCCACCTTTGATTTATTTGAGCTGCAGCATTTGCACACAGAAGATTAGGTTTGTGGGTGTGTGATGTAAAATCTAGCTGCTTTAAACTGTGTTGTGCATGATATCAGACACCATTAGGTATGATTTTATCACATTGGACTACCTGTTTGTAATGTACATGATGTTTCTGTTTTTTCTTTTTGTTGTGCCATATAACATTATCAGTACACTTACACAATATTCAAGACATAAGTACATAACAAGAATACAATATTCTTCTGAGCTCTTTGAATACAAACTTATATCTACATTTTAGCCTCTATGGACTTGATTTTCTCTTTTTGAGGCAAAACAAAAACTATAAACATCCAGAGAGAAAGTACCAAAAATAAAGTAAATCAAGCAGTATCAGCACTAGGCCTAATCAACTTTCGAATAATACCAATAAAGTATTACGACACAAATAATTAAAGTGAGTGACAAGAATAAAAGTAAAACAGATTGAAAATAAAGTAAAAATAAAACACATGAATGTTCCTACAGTGCACTAGGTCAGGTCTCAGAGGTTTGACATATTTTACCCATTTTGTCCAGTGTGATCTGAACACTTCTAGCCTTACATTTATTTATTCTTCATTTCTTTTTCAAAGATATTTTTATTTAGAATTTGACACATTACAAAAAAAGATCAATGCAAACAATTCAAGGAAGTGATGTTTTTGCATAAGAAACACATTAAGTAAATGAATAAAGAAACAAGCAAACCATATGTGATAATATATACTCAAGCAGGAAAATAAAGAATAGTGAAACTATAATAAGATGAGTAGGTGAATAACAAAAAATAAATAATCGAAAAAGGTAAAAGAGCAATGAGTATAAAAATACAAATATATATCCATACATCCAGGTACACCTACATACATACATTTATATACATACATATACATACATACATGCACATACACACACATGGAAATAATAATACAATAATACAAAAAAACCAAAATAAATAAACAAACAAATAATAATAAAAGGAATTAGAGTACCAAAAACAAGTTAAGAAGTAGAATAAAACAAAACAAACAAACAAACAAACAAAAACACCACATATTGCTAGCCTTAAATTTAAAGAGAAAGTTACCTTTTGCATTCTGTAAATCTCTATTGTCACATCTATCCAGTTATTTTGTGATGTACAGTTTATAATACAGTTTCACTCAAATAATGTCTATTTGTTGCTTTGTGTGTTGTTTTTATGCACTGTTGTAAGTAAGAAAGCACGTCATCTTCAGCATGATGTCATTTCATTTCACACTGCTGCTTGTAGGATGTGTTGTGTTCGACTAATTATTACAGAGCTCATCCTCTGATCTGATGTCTGTCTGCTCCGGGGTTGTTGTGTGTTGACCTATGCTAGGTGCAGTGCACTAAGTACACGGCTAGAACAGTGTTTTCCAAAGGCAGAAGGAGACCTTGTGTCCTGGAAAAGAGGTCACCTTGTTAGGTGGCGGAGCAGGATTAGCTTCTTACTCCCCTGGTCCATATGTCTGAGCTGCTGCTACAGCTTAATTTATTGTGACACTTTTTTTTAGCTGCGCTCTGAGAAAGAACACTAAAATGCTCATTACATGCCATCATTGTTGGATTTTTTTTCTTGTAAACTCATAATTAGAATAATTAGCAGTGTACACATGATGACAGCCAACTGTACACTGAGGAGTCAGGAGAGTGAAAACCTGTCGCTAAGCTGTCGATGCTGAGATTGAAGAGACTTAATAGCGTAGCTTATCTGTGAAATGAACCTCTCAGAACCAGGCTCGAGTCCTTATGATGTATCGTCACCTGTCTCCTCTCAGATCACATTTGTAGACAAAACCATTGTTTGTTTGGATCCCAATTTGATTCCTCATAATCATTTATCTCCCTGACAGTGATGATGTTGATGACGAAGTCTCAGCCAGCATGGTTGATTGTTATCTTGGTGGAAGGTGACGCCTCTGTCTCTCCCTGTTTTGCAGATGAGCGTGAAGCAGTACAGAAGAAGACCTTCACCAAATGGGTGAACTCCCACTTGGGCCGAGTGACCTGCCGCATCGGTGACTTGTACACTGACCTGCGTGATGGCCGCATGCTTATCCGCCTCCTGGAAGTGCTCTCAGGAGAACAGCTGGTCAGTGTCACACAGAAACCACCTTTTTTCTCTCTCCTAACCATGACACTCAGGGTGACCCTCAGTGTGCACCAACATCTGCACCACGAGTAGGAAAGAGAATATCATGTGTTTCATTTCTCCTTTCCTCCAGCATGATTGACTTCTCCTCTTGATTTTGTTTATTTTTATTTTTCAATTCTGAACTTTCCCTCCATTTATGCAGTGATCACTTCTTTTCAAGGGTTTAAACAAAGCTCTTTTTTCTTTAACTCCCACAGCCAAAGCCCACAAAAGGCCGCATGCGAATCCACTGCCTGGAGAATGTCGATAAAGCCCTGCAGTTTCTTAAAGAGCAGAAAGTCCATCTCGAAAACATGGGCTCCCACGACATTGTGGATGGGAATCACCGTCTCACCCTGGGTCTCATCTGGACCATCATCCTTCGCTTCCAGGTAACATCCAGTGTAGCCCTCGGGCGCTCTACCCACTGCTTTGTCAGCACAGCCGCTAAGTTATTTAACCTTTATCAGAGTGAGTTTGTCTCTACATGTAGCCTAGTCCGACCTCAGGCAAACTCATAAAATGGTAACGGAGATCAAGTCTGCCTTCTTGTGATTTATTAGGTAATTCTAGCTGCTTATTTTAGGCATCAACCTATTGAAATTAATTGGATCTTGTAGCCCTCTTGGATTTGGTGTAATGTGCAAACAAAGAAGAGATTGCTGTAAAAATATTTCACAATCAAATTACCTAAGAATGGTGTAAAATGATATAAGAAGGTCTTAACTGAATGAATTCTCTGCTGACAGATCCAGGACATCAGTGTGGAGACAGAAGACAACAAGGAAAAGAAATCCGCTAAAGATGCCCTCCTGCTTTGGTGCCAAATGAAAACTGCTGGGTGAGGAAGCACTGTGGGATGGGAGACAGACATGCAGGATTAACTCTGTTAATACATTAAACATATATTTGATCATTAGGCTTTCTACTAGAGTTGTTACTTTCTGATGAGTCTTTGCTGTGCTACGTTAATGATTAATGATGTCTGATTTGGCCTCCACAGATACCCCAATGTCAACATTCACAACTTCACCACCAGCTGGAGAGATGGCCTGGCGTTCAATGCCATCGTGCACAAACACAGGTCATTGACATCTTCCTGTACTTACACACACACACTGGTCCCTGTTTGGCGTATACTTAGCTCGTGTTTTAAATGATCTGTTCTCATAAGTGTAGATTAAAGAGTCTTATCCTGCTTGACAAAATAGTGACACCCTCTTTTATCTTCCTTTCCCTGATGATGTGCACCTGTTACTTTACTATCACACTTCTCTGGGGTGTGTTTCATCCCCGACTCTATTTAGGTCTCCTCTGACTCCTCCCATCCTTTTTACTGATGAAAGGATGAAAATAAAATAGGGAGTAAGATGACCTAGATCACAGAAATAATAACCCAGTTATTTTCTATGAAGAGCTATGTGTGCTGACTCACTAGCACACCCTGCTGGTAATAATGACATCACTATCAGTGAGGTGTAGCCTTAACTCTGGAGTCCAATGCATCAGGTAGCATTGCTTGTTACACTGAATGAATAAGTGATGCACACATTGCTTTCTTAGGAGTTAGTGAGCCATGGGATACTTGTGTCAACCATGACTGAGACATTTACATGATGAGGCCCTATTCAAAGTCACATGAGGCACCAGAATAGGCAGCTCTAAAATGCAGAGACTGTTTTATCTTTTACTCTTTTATTTTCTAAGTATCTGGAACAAAACATGCTGGAAAGTAGTGTTGCAGTCAAGACGACATTAACCGAGACCAAGACATGTCCGAGACCAAGACAAGACCAAGACATTTAGGGATCAAGACCGAGCCAAGACCAAGACCAAGGCAGGGCAAGACCGAGACAAGACCAAGACCATATATATATCAACCGGTCTTGAGTACTACAACACTACTGGACAGTAAAAGATTCATGACCACAGTGCTTTTTAAATCTTTGACAAAGTCACTGAACCTTATTAGGACAACAGGCAGTTTCATGCTGTTATTAGTTTTATCATATGTGGCCATCTTCATCTACTTCCCTAGGATAGAGCAAGCCACAATTGTCAGGAGTGGGTCTCTTAATCCACGGATCAAAAGCCTATTTTCATGACCAGAGCTAAGACTAAATCCTTGAATTATTTAATGCAACCTGGTTTGTAAACAAAGATGTATAGGGTGGATTTTCTCTATAAAACACAAAGGTGACTGTGTGTTTCAGCCTGAAGATATTGCTGTTTGTCTTCACCGAGCTCCCCTTGTGCAATCTGTATTTATTAAACCCATGATTGTTCCCCGGCCTCTGCAGACCTGACGTGATTGAGTTTGACAACCTGAAGAGGTCCAATGCTCACTACAATCTCCAGAATGCGTTCAACATTGCTGAGAAGGAGCTGGGGCTTACCAAGCTGCTGGACCCAGAAGGTGAGTCTAAACACAACAAGAACAAGAAGCGTTCCTGAAAAGTCACGCTGATTCTGCCCACTAAGGCACTAAGCTGGTGTCTGTTGACCAAAACAGCTTGACGGGTTAGACTATGGAGGATTTACGGGAATTAATTCTAGCGCAGACAACACTACATCACATGTTAGCTACACTGACAACACAAAAAGCAAAGATGGGAACAGTTTGGCACCTTTTAAGCTCTTAATCGAGGCTGCTGGAAGAGCCCAACTTCACTGTGTTGTTTGTACAAACTGAATTTTACAATCAGAAATCAGGTGCAAATTAATCATGCTGTCTTATTTTTCAGATGTTAATGTGGACCAGCCTGATGAAAAGTCCATCATCACCTATGTGGCGACCTACTACCATTACTTCTCCAAGATGAAAGCCCTGGCAGTTGAAGGCAAACGTATCGGCAAGGTCAGCTGGAAGTGTTTGCATGTGTGTGAGTAGTTCATCACCATTTGCGTGCCAGTTGCTTCACATATTTCTGTCGCTTGCAGGTGCTAGACTATGCCATCGAAGCAGACCAGCTGATTGACAAGTACGAGACCTTGGCATCAGAGCTGCTGCAGTGGATTGAACAGACCATAGTGACGCTCAATGACAGACAGCTAGCAAACTCTCTGAGTGCTGTGCAGAACCAGCTCCAGGCTTTCAACTCCTACAGGACTGTGGAGAAACCCCCCAAGTAAGAAACAAAGAAAGCAGGGTGAATATAACTCAGTGAAGGACCCAGTACTTGTTAGCCATTTGAATACAATGTGTTGAAGCAGCACGGTGTATTCAATAGAGGTGGTTTCTGTCTCCGCAGATTTACAGAGAAAGGAAACTTGGAGGTTCTACTCTTCACTATCCAGAGCAAGATGAGAGCGAACAATCAGAAGGTTTACATGCCAAGAGAGGGAAAACTCATCTCTGACATCAATAAGGTATGGGTTTGGAAATGTGAAAGCATACCTCCATAATGTTATGTTGCATCATGACTTTTGTATTTTATTCAAGTAAAAGGGGTTAAGTGAATTTTGCCACACCATAATTGCGCCGAGTTGCAGGTTGTAAACAAGCCTCTCTGTGTTTTTGATGGTGCTGTAGGCGTGGGAGCGTCTGGAGAAAGCTGAGCATGAACGAGAGCTGGCCCTGAGAAACGAGTTGATCCGTCAGGAGAAGCTGGAGATGCTTGCCGCACGTTTCGACCGTAAGGCTGCGATGAGAGAGACATGGCTGAGTGAGAACCAGAGGCTTGTGTCTCAGGTAAGTTAGTAATACAAAGAACAAAGTATGTTTGTGTTTAGTTAAAATCGTATGTCTGACCTGAATTTCTCTGTTGTTAGGATAACTTTGGGACCGACTTGGGCGCAGTTGAAGCTGCCACCCGTAAACACGAAGCTATTGAGACGGACATCGGGGCGTACTGGGAGCGCGTGGCCGCTGTGGAGGCTGTTGCCAAAGAGCTTGAAGCAGAGGGGTACCATGATGTGCGACGAGTGACCGCACGAAGGGACAACGTGCTGCGACTCTGGGAATACCTCAAAGAGCTTCTAGCTGCACGCAGAGAGCGTCTGAATGCCCATCGTGACCTACAGAGACTGTTCCAGGAGATGCGCTACATCATGGACTGGATGGCAGACATGAAGGTACTGACCTACTCTTTCTTAACTACCACTCTGCAGTCCTTCATTCTGTTAGGTTTGTTTTTAATCAACATAAAAGAATCGTGTTAATCTTCTCATTACATTTGTTGTTGTCCACATATGTCTCCAGCAGCTTTAGTGTCTGCTCGTAAGAAAGGACCATTAACAGCAGTAATTAGCTGTTTACAACAAGCCTAGTCAGAGCTTTGTTGCTTGTCATTGTTGGCTTTATTGAGCTTGGCAGAACTACTCTTCAGCCCCTTGGAGTGTAATTTATTTTAAATTTATTTATTATAAGATAGCCCCTTGAGATGCAGCATCTTGTTTTCAAGGGGGGCCCAACAAAACACAAAACAGTAAATCACAACAAACACAAATACACAAACACAGACAGCTCTCCTTCACCCTTACTCACTCCTGGACCCACCCAGCACCCCATCATTAAACAAAACCTTGAAAATAGACAGCATCAACAAAAGAAAAAGGCATCTAAAAAGCACATTAACATACATCAAAAGCAGGAACAGCTTGTTTTTAAATGATAAAGCAAATTTGATTTAAAGCAGTGGATGGAGGTGATGGATTTAAGAGGAGGGGGTAGATTATTCCAATCGGATGGGGCTTTGTATTCGACTGACCTGCTACCAATTTCTTTATGGATTCCTGGGACAATGAAGAAGGGATGTTGTGTATGTCTGAGTGAATATGAAGATGAATATTGAACCAGTGTGTATTCCTTCTTTACATGCTTAGATATACAGAGCTTTCTCAGTAGCCGCCCCCACCCTCTGGAACTCACTCCCCTCCCATATCCAAAACTGCTCTGACCCTGCAGCTTTCAAATCTCTTTTAAAAACTCACCTTTTTAAGTTAGCTTTTAATTTGTGATTGTACTGTTTTTTGTTTGATCTGTTATTTTTTTTTTGCTTGTATTGATTTTAACAGTTGTACAGTGTCTTTGAGTTTTTGAAAAGCGCTATATAAAATAAATGTATTATTATTATTATTATTATTATTATTATAATTATTATATCTTGGGATTCCATTCCCTCATATTTTAATATGACACTGATTGTACTAGTCTGAAAATGCTGGTTTTGCCAAATAGCCATGAACACCGCATTTTAATGTTTGCTGTTTTAAAGAAGTTGCCGCCCGAAAGCCTCAAACATCTGCAGCATCAGTCAGTGCCCTGTTAATGCAGGTTAACTATCTGAAATGACGGTGCCACACCTCTAATGGCAGGAATGTCAGGTTAGCAGTTGTAATTATAGGCCCATGACATGTGGCTGTTAGTTTAATTTCTGGTATGTTGTGTCAGTAAAAGCTCTGTTAAGGTGTCAGAAACATTCAACTAAACATACAGTGTCTTTGATGTAACTCACCATTAGGTCTAATGTTTAAAAGGTTACATTCATGCCTGTGTCAACTCTGTCTCACTTATAATGTTTCAAATGCTCTGTGCTGCTCAGCGGGCTTGGCCTCAGCAGCCGCCCACCATCTTTAAACAAACAGAACTTTTTGTTTGCTATGAGCTTTGACCTGTTTTAAAGTTGTTTGAGGTTTCCTCTACTTGAGTAAACCATGACCTCACCCATTACCTTATAATTAGAATGCTTGTATACAGTTTATCCTTGTTTTCATGTTGTTATTTAACAACTCTGATCTAGCTGCTCAGGTTAGAGGATTTCTATCTGCCTGTGTTTGAATAAGGCTCTGACTCCTTGAAGCTAGATGTTGCTGTAATTTAGTTTTCGGCTGTTATTGTTGGTTGGCATTTTAGTATGTCACCAAGTGCATGCCTCTGAACATAATTACAATACAGATTTAAAAAACAATTTTTTTTTCCAGGAATATAATCCCCATTTGTCACAGTGTAAAAATATTTGTTGAAGGTGACATAATTGAATTTCCTTCCCTGTGTTTCAGAGTCGTCTGCAGTCTCCAGACAGTGGCAAACATTTACACGACGTCTTAGACCTTCTGCAGACACACAATCTGGTAGAGGCTGATATTTCAGCACAAGCAGAGAGGATCAAGGGAGTTCAGGCAGCTGCACAGCGCTTTACCTCCTATGAACAGGGTGAGTCCACAAATATACCTCCACACTCTCTCTGCACAGTTGATCCAGCTTCAGTCAGACCTGTTTGTGCAACAAAATAAAAGAAGTGCTATATATTCCTCCCTTTCTTCCTACCAGCCTACAAACCATGTGAGCCAGGACTAGTTAGTGAAAAGGTTGACCAGCTGGGTCAAGCCTACGAGGAGCTCGGTCAGCTTGTCGGGAAACGCAGAGAGCGCCTCGAGGAGTCCCGCCGCCTGTGGCAGTTCATGTGGGATATCGGAGAGGAAGGAGCGTGGATAAGAGAGCAGGAGCAGATCCTGGCCAGTGGAGACTGCGGCCGTGATCTCACTTCAGCCCTTCACCTACTCAGCAAACATGAAGCTTTCAGAGATGAGATGGCAGCCCGCTACGGCCCCCTGAGTAACAGCATCGCAGTGGGAGAAGCTTTGGTTCAGGAGGAACACTTTGGAGCCCCAGAAGTTAATGAGAGGATTGAAGACATCCGTGCTCAGTGGGCACACCTGGAAGAGGTAGAGGGGTGATCACAGTGATACATTTTATTTTAAATGATGCCTTTTCAGTTTTTTTAAGTGTCGTGTTCTCCCTGCTCTTCAGACAACTAAGCTCAGAGAGCAGAATCTTAAAGAAGCAGTTGCCCTGCACCAATTCCAGACGGATGCCAACGACATGGAGGGATGGATCATGGAGACACTTCGACAGGTGTCCAGTCAGGAAGTGGGCCACGATGAGTTCTCCACACAAACTCTGGCTCGCAAACAGAGGGAGATAGAGGAGGAGATCCAGAGCCACCATCCCGTCATCGACTCCCTGCATGAGCAGGCCCAAGCACTGCCACAGGCCTTTGTACACTTCCCTGAGGTATGTGCACAATTCTCATGCTTGTTCAGTGATAACATGGTGTTTGTTGAACTAACGTATTGTTAATCTCCGTGTGTAGGTGGAGGGTCGCTTACCTGCTATTGAGCAGCGCTATGAAGAGCTGGAGTCTCTGTCGGCGGCTCGTCGCCAAGCTCTAGAGGGAGCCCTGGCCCTCTACCGTATGTTTAGTGAAGCTGGAGCCTGCCAGCTCTGGGTGGAAGAGAAGGAACAGTGGTTATATGGCATGGAGATCCCCACCAAACTGGAGGACTTGGAGGTGGTGCAGCAGAGGTTAGTCATGGTGTTATTTCAGAAAATTAAGCTTTGCGTTAGTTTATGCAGGACACAGAGGTCAAACGCCTTAGTTGTTGTCAGTCTGCAGTTTGAATCATTGTTTCATACTCACACAACCAATCACAGCTCATTCTAACGATAAGGCGGCCTATTTAAACACTTATTCCCTCTCGCTAATCCCTGCAACACCTAGCGCCAAGCATAACTGTATTTCCATATGCGAGGAATGTTTAAATCTATGACGAGAGAGTTCATGACTGAAGTTTAATTTTAAAGAAATATGATGCTGGCTGAACTATTATCCCTGAGAACCAATTGAAGAATGAGAAGCTGAAACTTGTACTTGTGATTTAATTACAAAGAGCATCATCAAATAAATACATGAGATTGGACTGTTGTTGAAATCTGAAAGGCTCAAATTAGTACTGTTCCCTCCTACAAATACTTTCATGATCGATGAGACATATTTTTTTTAGATGAGGTTTAATGTTTTCAAATGATGAAATTAATGCTCATACTATCTTTGGCTACAGGTTTGAGACACTGGAACCTGAGATGAACAACCTCGGCACTCGCGTCACTGATGTGAACCAGGTGGCCCAGCAACTGCTGGGCTCCGACAACTGTAACAAGGACCAAATCAACCAGACACGAGACCAACTCAATAACAGGTCAGAGCTAACATATAAGGCTTTGTCAATCCCGTCAAGTAAAACATCAAAATATGCGTTTTTCATGTGCATCTTAGTGTTTTGGACTAAACACTATATATGGTGTGATCCCCAGATGGACGGAGTTTGAAAACCTAGCTGGTCAGAAGAAACAAGGCCTTGAGTCCGCCTTGAACATCCAGAACTACCACCTGGAGTGTAATGAGATCCAGAGCTGGATGAAGGAGAAGACCAAGGTGATTGAATCCACGCAGGGATTGGGCAATGACCTCGCTGGAGTGATGGCACTGCAACGCAAACTCACTGGCATGGAGAGAGACCTGGAGGCCATTCAGGTAAAGAAAGATCACACTTTATCGTTGCAGAGAAATGTGAATAAATCAAGCTGTGCAACAAATCATCGAAAAATCAGGCCAACATGTTGAGGTGTCTTGTCATCGCCTCCTCATTTCATTTCTTCATGTTTTCTCAGGGCAAATTAGATGACCTGAGGGAGGAAGCAGAAAAGCTAGCCAAGGAACATCCAGAACAGGCTGCTGAGATCCACGGACGCCTGGCAGAGATTCAGGAGGTGTGGGAGGAGTTGAACGCCACCATGAAGCGGCGAGAGGAGTCACTGGGCGAAGCAAGCAAGCTCCAGGGCTTCCTCAGAGATCTGGATGACTTCCAGTCATGGCTGTCCCGCACCCAGACAGCTGTAGCCTCAGAGGACATCCCCACCTCTCTGCCTGAGGCGGAGAGTTTGCTGGCGCAGCACGAGAGTATTAAAAACGAGGTGGATAACTATAAAGAGGACTATGAGAAGATGCGTGCAGTCGGTGAGGAGGTGACCCAGGGTCAGACAGATGCCCAATACATGTTCCTGGCCCAGAGGCTCCAGGCGCTGGACACCGGCTGGCACGAGCTGCGTCGCATGTGGGAGAACCGCCACAGTCTTTTGGCTCAAGCCTTCGACTTTCAGACTTTCTTGAGGGACGCGAAACAAGCAGAAGCTTTCCTTAACAGCCAGGTGAGGAAAAAACTATTACATCATCACCAACTCAAATGATGTTTTATGCACAGCCTTGTTAGCATTAAGGTGCAAAGGTTATTGCAAAATTCAAATGACAGTATGTCTCTGAAATACTGGTTAATATTGGGTTAATGAGGTTGAGGATAAAGACTTCAAGTGGGACATGGGTTAAAGCAACCATGAATTAAATAGAAATTTAAAACATGATGACATTCTGTCAATCATAACCCATGTTGGAGTTTTGTGGGTTCTTTTTTTTTTTTTTTTTCTTTTTTTATTCTTTTATTTGTTATTGGACAGCAGTTTGTTATACAGAGCATTGACATATAAAAGAGAGAATAATGTTAATTTCCTCGGCAGTCCTCCGTTTTTAAAGATTATTAGAACTAAATACAACCTTGGGGAGACGATATGTAAACACTAGAGTGAGCCAGAAACATTTCAGGGAGAGATAAGTGACAGAAAATCACACAAAAAAAAACAAATAAACATGTAATTAGCTAAGACAAGACAGCATCACCAGGTCCTTGAATGGTATCATCCACAAAATCTGTCTGTAGGGTTTTACATACTTAGTCCACTTTGTCCAGAGTTTAATAAAGACAGTTCTTGTTGGTTTTTAACATCCTAGTAGTGTCGCCTAAGTGAAGAGGAGCCAGCAGAGTTGTAAATGGGCCATAGGCCAAGATTTTTAAGTTGTAGACACTTCATAATGTCTCTGTTTGTGTCATAAAAACAGAAACCTCCTGTCATAGTCCAAAGATTAAATATTAGGAAATATGAGTTAATTTACATTTAAAAACAAGGCTGCAAAATATCAGGAAAACTGTATTGACACTGAATAATTATGTGTTAAAAAAAAGCTTTACATTCCTTTCCTCTCTGTGTAGGAGTACGTGCTGTCCCACACAGAGATGCCCACCAGTCTGCAGGGAGCAGAGGAGGCCATTAAGAAGCACGAGGATTTCCTCACAACCACAGAGGCCAGCGAGGAGAAGATTACTGGTGTAGTGGAGGCTGGACGACGCCTCATTAATGACTGTAATGCAAACTCTGATAAGATCCAAGAAAAAGTTGACTCCATCCAGGAAAGGTTAGAGCAAGCATGGAATAAACTTTCTCTTACGTTTTCATTCTCAGTTAAACTGTGACTAATTTGGCTTCTTTACTTACTCCAGACATCTCAAGAATAAGGAGAGTGCGAATGAATTGCTGTCGAAGCTCAAGGATAACCGTGAACTTCAGCACTTCCTTCAAGATGGACAAGAGGTTTGAATATATAATTTTAAATAAAATAAAATAATAGAACCCATTATTTACAGGATAGATGTAGGAGTTATTAAAGTATTATGGATATAAATTAATTCTTCATAATTGATAATCCGCCACAGAACATGTTAATCACTCATTTCTTTATAACAGTTAAAAAATGTCTGTATCTTAACCCTGTTCTCTTTCTGTAGCTCACTTTGTGGATCAATGAGAAGATGCTGACTGCACAGGACATGTCTTATGATGAAGCCAGAAATCTTCACAGCAAGTGGCAGAAACACCAGGCCTTTATGGCAGAGCTGGCCTCCAACAAAGACTGGCTGGACAAAATTGATAAGGTATGGCTATTTTTAGATCCACTGTTGTTATAATTCATGGATAGAATACTAGATTTTTCACAAATGTAATACGATTAACTCTAGCCTTGATATACATTAATGTGCAATTAATTTATAGGCATTCTAAAATGTTAGGTATCACCTATTTGACCTAATAATTTTTGTCATAACTAGGGCAGTCTTCCATTTGTTGAATTCATAGCAATTAGTTTAAAAGTTGTTTACTTTTTTGTCTCCAACAGGAGGGTCAGGCTTTGGTGGCGGAGAAGCCAGAGCTCAAGCCTGTTGTTCAGCAGACTCTTGAGGACCTGCAGCGTCAGTGGGAGGAGCTGGAGAACACAACCCGCACCAAGGCCCAATGCTTGTTCGATGCTAACCGGGCAGAGCTGTTCACACAGAGCTGCTCTGCTCTGGATGTGTGGCTGAAAAACCTGGAGGGTCAGCTGCATAGTGACGACTATGGCAAAGATTTAACCAGTGTCAACATTCTGCTTCAGAAGCACCAGGTAGACCCCGATACAAAACAAGTGATAAGTGCATGTTGCTGAACTGGACTTGTTGAGGAGACTATCAAATGTCATGTTTTTCTGTAACACCTTGTGTAGATGTTGGAAAACCAAATGGATGTCAGAGAGAAGGAGGTGCAGTCCCTCCAGTCTCAGGCCGTGGCTCTGACCCAGGAGGACGCTGGTCTTGCTGAGGTAGATGGCCAGCAAAGACGAGTTTCCGACAACTTCTCCAGCCTTCAGGATCCTCTCAAACTGAGGAGACAGCGACTCCTCGCCTCTAAAGAAGCACATCAATTCAACAGAGATCTGGAGGATGAGATTGTAAGTGGTGTAACCTGATTAACTACATTAATCATCAGTAAAATTGTTGTAAGTTGTCTGTGTTTGCTTGGTATCATTTTTGCTTGAGCCTCATGTTCCATTCATTCCTGTTTGTATGTAAGCTTTGGGTGAAAGAGAGGATGCCACTGGCAGCCTCAACGGACCACGGAAAAGACCTGCCAACTGTACAGCTTCTAATTAAGAAGAACCAGGTACGATAAAAAATCTTCAAAACATGCAATGGAAATTGATTAATGAGTTTGTTGATTAAAATCTTGCAGTTTGATTGCATGGAAATGAAAGGGGACTTGCACTCATGTTCCTTTAATCAATCAAACAGACTCACTGAGTCCAGACCTAAGGTGCTCAAACTGCCACCTTCTCTCTGTTCTCTAAACCAGACACTGCAGAAGGAGATCCAAGGCCACCAGCCTCGCATAGATGACATCCATAGACGAGGCCAGACTCAGAGCCAGGTAGACGGTGAGAGACAGTCTGTCCTAGAGGATCGCCTCGTTGAGCTGCGGGACCTCTGGGACCAACTGATCGCCGAGACAGACAAACGCCATGGCCGTCTTGTAGAGGCCAACCGTGCCCAACAGTTCTACGCAGACGGAGCAGAGGCTGAGGCCTGGATGGGAGAGCAAGAGCTTCATATGATGTCGGAGGAAAAAGCAAAGGTTAGAGGACTCAAAATAAGACAGAAGGTGCAACTATTTGACACTCTTTGGATGGTAGCAGAAGTGTTAATTTCCTGTTTGTCTTTTAGGATGAGCAGAGCGCACTGGTGATGGTCAAGAAGCACCAGACACTGGAACAGGCACTTGAAGACTACGCTCAAACAATTCACCAGCTGGCCAACAGCAGCCGCCTCATGGTCACCAGTGAACACCCAGAGAGGTGAGAGCACATACATGTGAACATCTACCTTACTGCCATTTGTTATATCTCTGTGCTTCATGAACAAAATGCTGATCAATTGATTTGAATGTAAACAGTGAGAGAATCACCCTAAGACAAGCCCAAGTCGACAAACTGTACGCTGGGTTGAAAGACCTCGCCGAGGAGCGGCGTGGACGTCTTCAAGAGAGACTTCGGCTCACCCAGCTGAAGCGGGAGGTTGATGACCTGGAACAGTGGATCGCTGAGAGGGAGGTGGTTGCTGGCTCTCATGAACTAGGACAGGACTATGAACATGTCACCGTGAGTTTTTTTTCTTCTGTGTCACACACTTTGGAGACATTGAGGCTCAGAGACATTTAGCTGAATTAATTATGTTTCCCACTATCGCCCTGGTTTTCTTTCTACAGATGCTGAGGGACAAGTTCAGAGAGTTTGCTCGTGACACCAGCACCATCGGCCAAGAGCGTGTGGATGGTGTCAACGGGCTGGCAGATGACCTAATTGAGTCGGGTCATCCAGAGAACGCCAGTGTAGCCGAGTGGAAGGACGGGTTAAACGAGGCCTGGGCTGATCTGCTGGAGCTGATTGACACACGCACACAAATGCTGGCAGCCTCTTATGAGCTGCACCGCTTCCATCAAGATGCTATGGAGGTGTTGGGACGTGTTAAAGAGAAGAGAGAAGGGCTGCCCTCTGACCTCGGCCGTGATCTGAACACTGTTCAACACCTACACAGACAGCACAACACATTCGAAAATGACATCCAGGCCCTCAGTGGACAGGTCAGACTTTTTTTTTAACGACATCTCTCATGTGAGATTTCCAGAGAGCTTTGCAAAAAGAAATCCTAACGTCCCCTCTTTGACCTCTTAGGTGAACCAGGTGCAAGATGACGCAGCACGGCTGCAGAAGGCCTACGCCGGGGAGAAAGCTGATGACATTAACAGGAGTGAGCATGCTGTCACTTCTGCCTGGGAGGGTCTGCTGGAGGCAGGTCAGGCCCGCAGGCTCCTCCTGCTGGACACTGTGGAGAAGTTCCGCTTCTTCAACATGGTGAGAGACCTCATGCTCTGGATGGACGGCGTCAACCTGCAGATTGATGCTCACGACAGCCCCAGGTGAAAGTCATCTCAATGCTTTATTTATCCTGTAACCATATTCAATATTTCATGATAACATTATTCTTAATCTGACCTATCTCTCTCTCTCTCTCTCTCTCTCTCTCTCTCTCTCCCTCCCCTTTCTGATGTCCTAGGGATGTTTCTTCTGCTGGGTTAGTCATCACCAATCATCAAGACATCAAGTCAGAGATTGAGACCAGAGCAGACAGCTTTACTGCCTGTAATGAGATGGGAAAAACGCTCATCAACAATAACCACTATGCAGCTGATGAGGTAGTGTGCAGTGGGCCATGTTAACTGTTGTATGCAGTGATATTAATACATATTTAATAGGGAACATACTTTATGCCACATTTGTTCAGAATCAGAATCAGAATCAGCTTTATTCGCCAAGTATGCTTGAACACACAAGGAATTTGACTTTGGTAAACTGTGCTCTCTTTGTACAAGGCATAAGAATAGGAATAAGAATAAGAACTACAATAAAAAATAAAATAAAAATATAATAACAATAACCTTAGCTATAAATACAAAGAAACAACAAATAGGCTTGACTAATATGTACAGGCTAAAATAATATGATAAAGTGCAGTGGTGAGTTGCAGAGGTTGTCTCTAAATGTCAGTCTGTTCATTTATCCTTCACAGATCCGAGAGAAACTGTCTCAGCTCCAAGAAAAGAGAGACAAGATCAACAAAAAGTGGCAGGACAAGATGGACCATTTACAGATTGGTATGCTCATCGTGTTTAGTGTAGACTCCATTTAATGGGACAGGTATTCATTAAACAAAGGCATGGCTAACATAAGTGAGTGTTGGTTGATGTGAAGACGTTGGAACAGGGTGATAAAACAGGAATGTCCAGTTTAAGGCCTACAGTTTGAAATGCAAAATTACTTCTGCCTCTACCTAACAAAGTAAAGCGACGCTGTGCTCTACTAAGCATGGTCTAATGGAAACACATAATTGATTGTAGCTGATTGTGCAAAGAAAACAGTAGAAGAGGGGTAACTGTTTGGTTTTTCTTTCTTTCTTTCTCTCCCTTCTCTACCTCTCAGTACTGGAGGTGTTGCAGTTTGGACGGGATGCCTGTGTGGCAGAGTCCTGGTTGGCAGGTCAAGAACCTCTTGTGCGAGCAGCCGAGCTGGGCGGAAATGTGGATGAGGTGGAAAGCCTAATTAAGCGCCACGAGGCCTTTGAGAAACTTGCAGCAGCCTGGGAGGACCGCTTTGTGCTGCTGGAAAAACTCACAACGGTAAGTGGAAGAATGACGTGTCCTGCGTCAGCGGTAGATGTACGGCTTACGTCATCCTCTAGGTTATGAAAGAAGGTTCAGATTTTCTTCTCTCGTGAGGCACAGCATTACTGAAGTCCTCTTTTTTAATACCTTTTGAGTGAGACATCCTACATTTTATTTTTATTTTTATTTATTGTGGCTTTTTCTTGTGTTATCTATTGTGTTTTTAATATCGGTTCTTTTTTAATTACTATTTGTTTTTATTGATAGTGTTTTTTAAGCTTGTTCAGCACTTTGGACAACTGCAGTTGTTTTTTAAATGTGCTATATAAATAAAGTTGACTTGACTTGACTTGACTCTTTTCTTTCAGCTTGAGGAGCATGAGATCCAGAGGAGGCGAGAGGAAGAGGAGAGAGCTCGAAGACCCCCTACACCGCCCCCAGCTGAAGAAGTCGCACAGTCCGAGACAGATATACATGATTCTGCAGCCAGGTAGAAAAAAAGAAAAGAATCAGTGTGGTAGTCAGGATAGAGTTTATGTTTCCTACCATCTGACATCTTGTTTACTTTCAATGCTTAACATTTGTTTTGTTTGTTGACTATTTCCCTATGATGTCCTCCCCCCTTCAAACGTAGAACCAGCCTAGACCAGACCACGCTCAACCAGTCAGTGTCAGTGAATGGCGTTCACAGCGACAATGACACATCGCAGGTGAGACATGTAGGTAGTCATTTAAACATTTCTCACTGTTGCATCAAAATAATTCTATACAAAATTTCAAATGTAAGTTTTTATCTTTGAGCCGTGGCATGTGATGCCCTGTACTGTCTTTTCTATGTTGTCGTATCTCATCTGTTATATCACGACATTTATGTGTATACAGTGTAATCACTGTTCCACTGTTTAAACAAAGGTGTGATGTTTATCTACATATAACACATATTGTATCTGTATATCAATGTGCGTCCCAGTGTTTGTCTGTTACACACTATTAACAGTTGTTTGGGTTCATATAATATCAATTATTGTTACTTTTATCAAGTTAAAAGAAAGTAATAGGTCAATTATTTTAGGTTTTTAGAGCACTTTAAGTGTATATTTGAGGCAAATACATAAGAAATATATTTCATAATATTTGGGAGTTAAGTGGCAAATTTTGGATTTTAAGATTACTGTTAATAAATACGTTTGTTGTGTGGTGGGGTTTGCAGAAGACTCTAGACACCACTTCAAGAGCACTGACTTGAATAGACAGGCACATGTGAGGAGGGAACTGGGGCCTTATGTCCAAAGACTTGCGTGGATTTCCTACTGAAACATGGCGTGTGCTCAAATCCAGAAAACATCGTACGCCCCAAAATATCCAGATGTATGAATCTGTGCGCAAGGATCAACAACTGTAGAAACGTGTGTACGCCAGCCATGAAGTTAGCGTGAGGCACCGCACATTTCCATGGTCATTTCACTCTTGATACATCTGAATTTTGCCGTGAAAAGGAGCGCACGCCACGTTTTGTACATGAGGCCCCTGGTGTCTGCAGAATGAAGTAAACATGGCATTTGATTTAGAGGAGAATCCAAACACTATGCAGTAAATGTTACGGTCTGCAGCTAACACAACAGAGACATCA
Organism: Notolabrus celidotus; assembly: GCF_009762535.1. Classification (NCBI taxonomy): domain Eukaryota; kingdom Metazoa; phylum Chordata; class Actinopteri; order Labriformes; family Labridae; genus Notolabrus; species Notolabrus celidotus. The sequence continues at coordinate 12,928,790 of NC_048276.1, forward strand.
GTCATAAGGAGCAATTCTCTGAACTACACTGATTTTTCAATGCACAGTTTTGCTAAGTGTTATAAAAAGACATGTTACCATTATAATAGTTAAAATCCTGGCATGAATTAATGGTAACATAGTGAGAAAAAAACCCTCCAAGTGTAAACCATGAACAAACTTTCAAGTTTCAAAGACTTTTAACATTGTCTTGTTGCGTTTTTACCAGCAGTCGTTATCGCTATCGTTGTCAGTGGGAAAGAAATCAGAGCCTAAACGTGTGTGTAAGCCAAAGCAGCCGGAGCGTGTGAGTACCAAGCCATGGTCAGCTTTGTAGCTTCCCCCTCGCCCCCCTCCACAGCCTCCGCTCAGCTCCTGGTCAACAGCAGTGCCTCCTTTTTTTTTCTTCTACAAAGAAGCCTCTGCCTTCTGTCACAGACGCAAACCATAGCTTTTTTTTATTCATTATTCCATTGATTAGTCTCATTTCTGTTTGAAGGCATGATGCTGATTCATGATTGTTTTGATGGATCAGTCGGCTGGTGTTTTTGTGCTCTTATTGACCAGGACAGGAGTGACTGTAATCATGAAGCCCAGAGTTGTACATGTGGTGATAACTGTAGCTGTTGGAAGTCTTTTTATATGTAGCTTGTCGAAGTCGTTCTTTTTATCTGTACTCTTCCTGTGCTGTGTCCTTCAGTGGTGAAGAAAAAAGGCAAAAACAGCCGATAATAAGTTTTAGTTCTGTCACAACTGAGTACTTAGAAAAGGTGAACTTTTGTTGTTGGATTTGGTATTTATGACTTACAAGGTAAACAAAAAAAAGCCAGAATTTCCAGATCTAGGCGATATGTAGGACTAATAGCCTTAGGGAGTTGAATGTATGTGAGTGTGTTCATGTCTTCATGTCAATCATAGATGGATCACTGTAGATCAACTGTAGTATCTTACGAGGAAAAATACTTTAAATATTTGTGTCATCATCTGATCCAAACAAACCTGATGCAGCAGTTTTTGAAACATTTTGATTGCATTTTAAAAATGCAAAATTTGTAAGTGTCTGTTTTTGGTAGAATGCATGTTTCATCTACGTGTGCTTATTTGAGCTGTTTGTCTCGAGTGACTGTAATGTAATGTGTAATTGTCCCTGTCTGAAGTCAGTGTCCTGTGTGATTATGTCAAAGGTCTGTACCAAGGCTATGATATTATCTCAGGTAATCATACTCTGTCATCGCAGCGAGCCCCATCATGCCCTTTCATTTATGGCTGTGAATGGCCGCTTTGCTGCTTAATCCTCCCGTCCAGCCTTGTGTTTTTCTCCGTCCTCACCACTCTACGTGTTTTGGGTTTGAAACCACAGGGCTCTGAGTCCGATTCGGTCAACGGACCAGGTAGGGACAGCGGGCTGGCTTCTTCTCGCCTTGAGCCGTCCGCTACGTTACCGAGCAGGGGTGGAGCAGAGTCCGAGCCTGAGACCATGGAGGGGATGCTCTGTAGAAAACAGGAAATGGAGTCTCACAGCAAAAAGGCAGCTACCAGGTGAGTGCCGTTTGGGGGCGGGAGGGGGATATCATCATGAGTGCAGAAAATAATTGTCCTTTTATGTGTTACACCTTTTGCTAATGTTCCATTTTCTTTGCTTGTGTAGGTCCTGGCAGAACGTGTACTGTGTCTTAAGAAAAGGAAGTCTTGGTTTTTATAAAGATGGCAAGAGCGCTAGCAACGGCATTCCATACCATGGGGAAGTACCCATCAGCCTCGGGGAGGCAGTGTGTGAGGTAGCCAGTGACTATAAGAAGAGGAAACATGTATTCAAGCTCAGGTGAGATGAGATTTTGCAGCTAAAGCCTTAGAGTAATAACTACTGATAGAACCCATGTCACTGTTTTTAAATTATGAAAGAAACAGGAAGGGGTTGTGTGGAATAAAAAAGTGATAGAAAAGTTTAACAAAGATCTATCTAATCCTTGTTTGGTGGTTCACCCCTTTAATTTTGTTTTTACAGGCTAGGAGATGGAAAAGAATATCTGTTCCAAGCAAAGGATGAGGTGAGATATATAAACTCTGATTCTGCTACAATAAATGAAATACAAATTATTCCTCAGTTTTTTTTAAAATCAAGTTTTTTGATTTGTTGCTGCCGAAATGTTGAAGTGTAACAAAGGTCTTTGACTCTCTAAAGGCGGAAATGAGCTCCTGGATCCGTTCCATACTTGGCTCCATTCCAACAGGAGCAGGAGACTCGCCCGGAGGTCCGCGGGCGCTGAGCCGCGCCATGACGATGCCTCCCATCTCCCCCAGCTCAGGTGACGCGGGAGGTGTAACCATGCGCAACAAAGACGGGAAAGACAAGGATCGTGAAAAGAGGTTCAGCTTCTTTGGCAAGAAAAAATAGAACACTTGTTGAATCATCGACGGAAGCTACATTTGTCAAATTTTCAACGAACTGAAGCAGGCAGAAAGTAAAGTCCAAACTGGTCACACAAACACACTGCACTCAGTGCAGGCTCCGAGGAGTTTGTCAACAGCTGCTGTACGCGGCTCACAGAGAACTTTGTTTCTTTTCTTTCTCTCGATTCTCTCCCTCGCCAGTTTTATCTGTCAGTTTCTTTTTCCTTCAACCAATCCATATTTGACATTAAGCTGCACCCAACAATGAAAGCCCTCATCCAGTTTCAGCCGGCTACCAGAGCCCATCAATCTAGGTCAGTAACAGGTGGGGTTAGCATTAGCTGGGATTCAGGCCCAGTTCAGTTCAAATCCACCAAACCGGCTCTCTCTCTCTCTCTCTCTCTCAGTATGAATACTTCCTGTTCAGTGAGTCTTACCTAGCTGAGCCATTTTGAAGTGGTGTTGCTGATAAATGGATGGATGACGGCTTTCCACCGCGGTGCACTCTGGTTTTATTTCCCGTCTTACAAGCTCTCTCTCTCTCTCTTTGGGAAGGATCCCATCAGTCTCTCTTTCTGTTCTTGGTATTGATGTTATTAACCTGACCGATATTATTGCTGTTATTATTATTATTATAATTATTATTATTTATCTTTTGCTATTGCTGGTTTGAGAAACAAACTAATTACTCTGACAGTAGATAACATTGATTCATGTGGAGAGAAACAAATTTGGTTAATTAGTGGAGAATGTCGGGCTTGCCCTTTGTATGTATTGTTTTTTTCTTTTTTTTTTTTTAGGAATGACAGTTTATGAGGTGTTTTGAGAAAAAATAAAGTTCATTAAATTTTAGCTGTGTGCAGTAAGTGATCACAAGTTCATTGGGAAAATTATATATATAAATATATATATATTTAATAAGTGGTTTATTTTTTATTTTATCTCTAATTTTGCCTGTATCTGATTATTTCTTTTGAGTGATCTTTTCTGCTTGATTTTTGATTTTCTTTTTTCTGTACAAAGCAGAGAAGATTAGTTTTCTAGTGTGTGTGCGTGACTGCGTGTGTGTGTGAGTTGTGGTGCTGTGGATTTTGCACGTTTATGTTACTTCTGATCAAACGTGGCCAGATGAATGCTACTTTTTCGCTCCGCAAATGCCAACGAAAAACCAGGCACAACCGCAGAAAACATTTTTACTGGAATGATTTCATCAAATTAGCTTTTCTTTGCTTTTTGGTTTTTATTTCATGTAAGCTGACATTACCAATGAAGTTCCTCAAGACGGTTCCATTATTTCTGTTTTCAGTCTTCTAACTTCTATTTCCGTTCTTTCTCTATCTGGTGTGAAGGCGTGGGGACAGTTTGTAGATAAAAAAGCTGAAGCACATTTTCTGTGGCAGACCGCAGAGTCAGAGCAGGACAGACGGACAGCTGACAGGTGTCGTAACAGATGAAGTGTGGGGTGTGGAAGTGAGATTTGATAGGCAGTGAAGAATGGGCTTTATGTGCTACCTGACAGACTGAGGTGTACTGAGCCTTACTTACTTGAACCCACTACAGACTTATTTTTACAAACCCATCCTCCATTCAAAAAGTCGAACAGGAAGCTTTCTTAGTATGAAGAAAAGTGTTAAAATGTGCCCTGTGGCAATGATCTAATGTATGTCAGTGGATTATATATGCAGGTACAATATTAATTAGTAGTAAAATCTCTGCTTAATACCATTTGCTGAGAAAAAAGCCCTAAAATGTCTGTTAGATGAGCTTTGAGCTCATACGTATGTGGCATGACTTCATGTAGGTTTATACTTGTGTGTGTCTCATCATTGCCATGTATCTTCCTCTGTGATGATGTGCTCAGAAAACATGAGAACACTTTATATTCAGGGTTGAATATCAGATCAATTAATCTTATGTAATTGGCATTCATAACCCCAAAAATGATAATGGCAATCAAGTATAGTAAATGTTAAATATGATAGGTGTTAATTAGTTCCCTGGATTACTGTTCATGTTTACACCAAATCAAGCATTGACAGTATCCTGTGAGACTATAGGCAGTAGTGCATTTTATATAAATATCTTGAGACCATTGAAGCGGTTGTTAATTGTTACCATAGCCAGTCACTTAAAGTGTTAATTTGCCTTTTATTACTGCCAAAATGTTACTGGAAAAACTGCTGAAGTTAAGAATTGAATGGATTATCTTACACAGAGGTTGCAACTTATTTTTATTTTTTTACATCTTAAGAGGAACTCTTTTAAGCTGGATCTGTGTATCAGTCCACAGGAATGTCCCACAGAAGTGGAGCTGCTGGAACCATGCTTGTAATGTGGTTGCAGTTTCAACAGGTTGGCCTTATTTTCCAGTCCTAAACGAATGTGGAATGGGGGGCCCCAATGCTTAAATCAAAGATTCAAAGTCAGGGAAGAGAGATACCTAAACATCCACTTTGCTACTATTGAAGTGGTTTCAGCTTAGTTGGCCACACCTGGTCCAAACTTCTAAAAACTGGCCACCTTGTATCTGTCAGGAAGACTTCGTAATCCCAGGTGTGCAGCAGCAGCAGCCTGAGCAGCCTTAGACCGAGCTACAAAGTGGGAACCAGGTGACTAGAGTTATTGCATACATAAGTGAGCCAACAGTAAGCATACATTGTGCACAATATCGAAGGAGGAGTCGTTCTTCCCCCAGTGAATGAGCTGGTTTTTAGTGAACATTGCTACCTTTCCTCTGCTCTGGACATTAGACACGGCATCCAGCTGGTGTTAGGGAGTTCAAGTCTAAAAGTCAAACAGTGTATTTTCTTATCAGCTCATTTGAATGTGAATGAAACAAATTAGTTTGGCCAAATTGGCCATGTGAAGCAAAAATAAATCTCTCATACTTGACATACTAGCTCTCTCTCTTTCACACACACATAAATACAGTACTGTATATTTCACGCAGAACGGCCCTGGTCCAGTCTGGCTGTGATTTGATGTTGCATACAGCATCCTTAACATTGTGTTACTGGTAGGCTTTGACCAGAACATGGGAGGTGTGTATTATTGATGTCAAGGAGATGAGTTTTTTTGGTTATGAGAGAACTTGTAACAATGGAGTACTTAATGAAGTTAAAGAAACTTTTACTTGTTAAGTATTAGATCCGAGTGAAACAGACTGGTGACAATTTGAGCTTCCTTTTTTTAGAAGAAGGCAGGATATTTGCTGTCTAGTGGGAGCTTGTATTTTTTCATCCAGTGGTCTGTCTTGCAGCATTTGATAAGCCTGTCCACCTACCTTCATCTCATTACTTTTGACGAATGTCTGTTCCTTCCTCTGTAATTCAGAGTTGTTAATACCACTACTATTATTAATTGCTATTATTACATTATTGCTACTGTTGTTACTATTACTACTACTGTTACTAATGCAACCTATTGCAAAACTTATAACTGCTGTCCATTTTCAGGTACGTGTCTGTAATACCAGACCCTTCCACACGATGTCAGTGTGCTGTGGAGCATTTTCATTACAAATTGAAAATAATGTTTGTTGACTTGTGTATCTACATCTAATATTAGGAATAATAAAACATGGTTTAATCAAAAGAAGATAATGGTGTGGGGTTTTTTATGAATTGAAATAATGTATTGTCTAAATTAAAGATGTTCAAAAATGCATCTCAGTGTAATTCAAACTCAAAGCAGTCAAATAGGTTATTAGGAGTTCACAAAGTGTCTGTAAATCTCTCCAGAAAACCCAACTATAGAAGCACTTCAGTTGGCTTTACATACTTTCATTATTCTTTGATACTCCTTTGTTTTACCACTGCTCTTCCTTCACATTTTAAATAAGAATAGAGGCTGAGATTTTGATTACTAGACCTGGTTTACGGCAAATGTAAATATATATATTTGTGTGCGTTGACATAATGCAGCAGTAGCCTGTGTGAAGTACAGTTTGTTCTTTATGAAGAGAAAATCTGCTGCAGAGCTGTGTTTAATAATGAAACAATGATGCAACTGCTGCAAATGAGGTCAAGAATGAGGGAGTCATGACAAACAGACTGGCTTCATGATGAATCAGTGAATGCTGGGAAAGATTACATCAACTAAAGAGCAGGAAAACCGTCAGTGAGAGTTTTTAAGAGGATCATGGGGCCTAATTTATCACGGTGGTTAAAATCTCGGCTGCTGAAGATGAGGTTTGTGGTCAAAGAACTCAAAAAATAATGAACCAGCAAAATAACATGAACTCGGAGTTCATGAAGTTTCACTTGGTATGGGCAGTAAAATTAATTATAAGATAAGAATAGAATAAAAAAAGTATTAAGGTATTTATTATAAAGAGCTGAATTTGTGAAACTTGAATGTAACGGCAGAGTTAGGAAGTTCAATAAAGTGAAACCATAATGGAATTTGGTTTCATTAAAAATGGGAAAAAATTATAATAATATTAGATTATGATTTGTAAGTGTAAGTCAGTAACAGCTCAGCTGATAAAATGAAAATAAACAATATATCTGTTATTCAAGCATACCTGTAAGCTGTGACGGCCACAGCATACAGATAATCAACCCTTAACCCTAAGAGGTTTTTTTATATTGATTATAATGTTGTTTTATTTTTTTATTAATTTTAACTATTTGTTTTTTATCTATATACTCAGTTTAATTGATATTTTTAGCTTTAATTTTATTTTTAACTCTTATCCTTACCCTTTTTTTATTTATTTATTTATATTCTTTGACTTGATGCTTTAATTTATTTTAATATCACATTTTTTAAAATATGTCTGGCCATTATTTTATTTCTGCTTCTTTCTTGTTTTCAATCACTGTAAAGCACTTTGGGTTGCATTTGATGTGTATAAAAATTGCTATATAAACAAAGCTTGATTGATTGATTGATTTTTATCTGTGTGGCATGGTATGATAAATAACATGAAAAAGGTCCCAGTTTTCAGAAGTACCAACTCTAAAGGGCAACAAAACCCACGGCAACATGAGGTAACTATCAAAGGTATAGGACCGTACAAAAGTACAGTATGTTCAAGCTCTAACAGGTCAGGTAAGGTCTACCCTAGAACAGAGGTAAGATCACATGTGGGGTTCTGTACGGTGGCCCTGAAGGACAAAACAAATTTACAAAAGATGAAACACTTTTACAAAGTTGGAGACAAATTTACATTTTGGAAAACATTTTTACATTATATAAAACAAAATTACATCAGCAAAACACTTTTACCAAGGCCAAAACAAATTTACATTTAAGGAAACAAATTTACAAAAGATGAAACACTTTTACAAAGTTGGAGACAATTTTACAAACAACGGAACACTTTTACAATTTTTGAAACAAATTAACATTTCATTTTTACAGAAAGGGAATGTACCAAATACCGGAAGTGATCCGGAAGTGATCGAGTGAGGAGTCATTCAGTTTGTTTTGATGGAGAGAAACCAAACTGAGATGGACATGGTGTACATATTAGGACATCCTCACAGAGGACAGAGTGAGGTGTCAGACCTCAGCTGAAAAAGCAACATGTCTCCAGAAAACCTTTATCATGTTTCAGAATTCAGATGAAACAGCCTCAGACCACATAGCCTCAGGCTAAACGGAGTCATGCTAAAAGGAGGCAGACTAAAAGGAGTCAGGCTAAAAGGAGTCAGGCTAAAAGGAGGCAGACTAAAAGGAGGCAGACAAAAAGGAGTCAGGCTAAAAGGAGTCAGGCTAAAAGGAGTCAGACTAAAAGGAGTCAGACAAAAAGGAGTCACATCAAAGGAGTCAGACTAAAAGGAGTCAGACAAAAGGAGTCAGACTAAAAGGAGTCAGACTAAAAGGAGGCAGACTAAAAGGAGTTAGGCTAAAAGGAGTCAGACTAAAAGGAGTCAGGCTAAAAGGAGTCAGGCTAAAAGGAGCCAGACTAAAAGGAGTCAGGCTAAAAGGAGTCAGACAAAAGGAGTCAGACTAAAAGGAGTCAGACAAAAGGAGTCAGACTAAAAGGTAAAAGTGTTCAGTCGTTTGTAAAATCGTCTCCAACTTTGTAAAAGTGTTTCATCTTTTATACATTTTTTTTTAAATGTAAATTTGTTTTGGCCTTGGTAAAAGTGTTTTGCTGATGTAATTTTGTTTTTAAAAAATGTAAAAATGTTTTCCAAAATGTAGATTTGTCTCCAACTTTGTAAAAGTGTTTCATCTTTTTTAAATTTGTTTTGTCCTTCATGGCCACCGTACTATACAGATATAATTATTCCGGGTAATTTTTTTTCAAGCCGAAAAACTGCTGACATGTACTGTATATATATATATATATATATATATATATATTTTTTTTTTTTTTTTTCTAACTGCAGTGCTATGGTTGACAAAAAAAAAAAATCTAGTAATGCCAGAGTCCCACCACTAGAGGGCACGTTCCTGCTCACTCTGCCTACAAGTCCTCACAGAGGGCATACATTACCCGTAGCCACTCTCCCAGTGTATCAAAGCAAGATGGCAGCTGTTGTTGAGAATGTTGTGAAACTGTAAGTGTTTGACTTTTCTACACACCTTACTCTCTGCTTGTTGACACTCACCGCGGTCATATCTTGGTGAGTTTAACATCACGCAGTCTCTAGCTGTGTCGTTAGCCAGCTTTGCGACACTTCTGCTGACTTACTGGTTGAGGTTAGCCCAGCGCTGTCCGACCGTCGTGTGTTGTGTTCACATCCTGGAATGGAAGTGTAAGTTAGCAGGCACGCAGATGACGTTTCTGAAACATGAATCACGAGTCTGTGGAACAGAACATGCGTCATTTTTATCACATTTGGTATTTATGGAGTTTTATAGGTTACTTGTTGTGTCTTTATTGAGAAATAGCAACTGTGGTGCTAATGTCGGTGAAGTACATTAGCTAGATGGCTCGCACGCTAACAAGCTAAAGAGAGTGAAAATGTTGTTAGCACAGGTTCGAGTGCTCTGGCGACGGGCCAACTAGTTCAAATGAATGAAAGGCTGGTTTCTAAGATAGTAACCATAAAGTTATTATTTATACATCACATGTAGTAACTCTGAGGGAACGACAAGGTAAAGTTTCCTGTTACCTGGTTATACTAAAACGTGCTTTCATTTCCTGTGTTTTCACCTTGCGGAGGTGCGTGCGCAGGTGGCTGATCATATCAGGACACTTTACGGCCTTTGATTAGGCTGTCAGTAACTATGGTAACGTGCGAAATCATGACACTAAGCAAGTGCTAACAAACTTTGATTTTAAAAAGTCTGATAATTTTGACCACTTCTTTAAATAATATCAAAAGAGGAATTGAAACTTTTGTCTAAAGAGTTAGAGAACAATATTAAAGGTGCAGTTGGTAGGAACGGGGTAAAAGAACGTTACTTTTTGTGCTGGGTTTGGGAAAAAAGTCATTATACCCATCGGTGCTCATCAGTAATTGAAGTAATTTGAGATTATGGCCAAATCTCTGTGTTTTCCAATACCTATGTATCAAGCTATGTTATTATTCCCCTCGTTCCCGTTATCACTGACCAATCAGAGCTACTCCTCAACCCTCTGTCCTGCTCAAGCAGCAACCTCCGGTCTAAAAATATGACTCCAATGCGGAAGTGCTAAAAACTGCTGTTCATCGAGGATCTGCATGAGGCTGGCTCCGGAAGTACCAGAAACCACATACACACCAATTCAAAAAAGCCGATCATTACAGCAGAAATAAACATGTTTACAGCCTGGTACAAAAGACGAGTGTAGTCTGGTTAGCTCATTTCTTGATCGGCACATGCTGTACAGGGGCGTATTTTTTCTAACGCGTCAATTTCAAACATATTGAGATTACGAGTCTTCCAATGAGAGGCACAGCTGACTTGATTGACAGGCAGGAACACTAGCTGTTGGCTAGGAGGCTCAAAGCTCGCCTCTTTGTGTCACAATTGCTCGACAGCAGCAATATGGCTTCTGCCGCTGATTGGCCTCAAAACAGCGCTTCAGAAACAGATGGGTGACGTCACGGATACTGCGTCCATATTTTATGCAGTCTATGGTTTCAAGCAATGTTATATTCCCCTCATTCTCGTTATCACTCTCTGACCCTCTGTCCTGCTTCACCGGCGGGGAGGCCCCTACTAAGTCGTCTTGATTGGCTGGGAAGCCGGCACTACTTCCTCATAGAACAAGCACGAGAAGTAGGGGAAATCTGGTGTGGGGGTAGTGTTGACATTCGAAATATCTCTCCGAACTGATGTTTATATCACGACTACCAACAGCAGCTTTAATGTAGAAAAATTAAAATCACTGACTTTCAGAAAATAGCAGAAGAGTAACACAAAGTGATCTAGGTGTTCAAAAATATGACATTTTGAGATTTGTCATCAAAGTTTCAAGTTGAACAGCTGCTGAGACATTTTTTCACTAGAAGGCTCATGAAGTCTCTGCAGTTCCAGTTTAACAGGACAGTGCCTTGCTCCAGGGCACCCTGGTGCTCACAGCTTAGATGCAGCTGTTGCGTGTGTTGGTGAACAACTGAAGTCTCTGTAATCATGAGCAGGGTTGTCAAACTTGGAGGAGATCGGGCCCTCATCTTTGCTGTCGTTCATTGTTGTGTTTGAGTTTATTTTGAAAACAGTGGCCGGGCTGACTACAAAGCTTTTTTTGTTTATGATGTACCTTCAGAAGAGGGTCTGCTTCTGTTCTTACTTGTGATTTTTAGAGTACAAAGTCCCTGTCTCGTGAGCGACGTGATTTTCTGAAGCTGCAGCATCCAAGAAAGAGACAACAGGCTTTAGTGAACTGACAGAGCTTAAAAAGTTTGAAGTGAGAGCGCTCTGAAGCAGTTTTTACTCCTTTATTCACTGGCTCTGGTTTGTGTGTGTCAGGTTGGGAGAACAGTACTACAGAGATGCCATGGAACAGTGTCATAACTACAACGCCCGGCTCTGTGCTGAGAGAAGTGTCCGCATGCCCTTCCTAGACTCTCAGACTGGTGTGGCTCAGAGCAACTGCTACATCTGGATGGAGAAGAGACACAGGGGACCAGGTAGAGAACATAGAACAAAACATGTGGTGTGCCACAACCTGTGCTGTGTGATTGTAGTTTCTGCTTATTCAGTTGAATTTGTTAAAAAAAACTGAGATATACAGTGATGTAAGATACAGCTCAGTGTCATGCAGATGTATATGTTCTGATCGCCCTCAGGCATGGCTCCAGGGCAGCTCTACACCTACCCTTCAAGACGGTGGAGGAAGAGAAAACGTTCTCATCCTCCCGAAGACCCTCGGCTTATCTTTGCTCCTGTCAAGTCAGGTACCGGCTCAGCTCGTTTTTCTATCTTCTCATATCAGCCTTCAGGGGAAAAAGCTATAACATGCTATGATTTCCCAATCTGCAGTTTTAGGTGCATTTCGACCAAGAGTTCCAGGGTCTTTTAGCCCCCCAAACTACTTTACCCGGAACTAAAAGGTTCCTGTGCCCCCATTGTGCGTTTCGACCACAGGCTGTAGTCCCGGGTAGATTGTGCAAATCAGGCCAGTGACATATGGAGAAAAAAAATTATATTAAATGATATTTTGAAATCTTAATAAAAAAACTAAACTAGTATGCATTCCCAGGAACTCCCTCTGTGTTTCAACAACTGTGTAAACTCCACAAATGCAGTAACGTTCAACTAAAAGTCCCTGGACCTTTTAAGAGTACTACCCCTCAAGTAGGGGCTTTTCAGGGGGGAGATTATCTACCCCTGAACTAAATTTAGACCCTGGTTCCTCCGGTTGAAACGCACGTAGTTCAGGGGTAAAAGGCGTTTTTCGACCACACGAACTTAACCCTGAACTACGTGTGTTTCGAGGAACGAGGGTCTAAATTTAGTTAAGGGGTAGATAATCTCCCCCTTGAAAAGCCCCTGCTTGGGGGGTAGTACTTTTCAAAGGTCCTGGGACTTTCGGTTGAACGTAACAGTGTTTGTGAAGTTTACACAGTTGTTGAAACACAGAGGGAGTTCCTGGGAATGCATACTAGTTTAGTTATTTATTAAGATTTCAAGATATTATTTAATACTTAATACGTCACTGGCCTGATTTTCACATCTACCCAGGACTTCAGCTCGCGGTCGAAACGCAGACAACAATGGGGGCACAGGAACCTTTTAGTTCAGGGTAAAATAGTTCTGGGGGCTAAAAGACCCCAGAACTCTTGGTCGAAATGCACCAATAGTCCCTAGGGGTAAAGTTCCTGCGGTCGAAAAACGCCTTTTGTTGAAAAAAACAGCTGTCCATGTCTGACTTTTGTGCCTCTGTCTGAACTCTGTTTGTTTTGTCTTCATAGAGGTGGAGGTAGGTGTGAAGAAGGACACTGTGTTGTCAGCAGACGGCAGCAGCCTTGAGGCTTTGCTGAAAGGGGACTCTTTGGAGAAACGGACAGCTGCAGACATCCGAGGGTCTGAGGAGGATTCAAACCAGAGTGACTACACTGGAGGCCTGAACCCTGCTACCAGGATCAGAAAGGTTTCTTGTTTTAGCTTGTGGCATCATGATAGCACGTTTAGAGCCAAGAAAATAATCTGACTATCTGATTATTTGCTTTCTTAAAGAGAATCATTGAACAAGATGACTTCCTAGACGACCTGGACGACGAAGACTACGAGGAGGACACGCCTAAAAGAAGAGGAAAAGGGAAGGGGAAGGTATTTATTGCCGCATAAGTGAAAAAACTCTTGCTAGCTCTTTGTATATGAGATCCTGCCTGACGGTTGACCCTGTTCTCACATCTGCGTCCTCAGGGTCGAGGCGTTGGTAGCACCAGGAAGAAGCTGGACACGGCAGCGCTGGAGGACAGAGACAAACCGTACGCGTGTGACAGTGAGTCCGGATGGGGGAGGGTAGATCATGTGACCTTATGTCTACAGGTGTAATGTTTGGTGTCATGTTTGTAATCCAATCAAGCAAAGACTCAGCCTGAAGCCTTCAGTCTTTATCACCCCCCTTTCAAGTCGTCTCCTCTTTCTCTTGTTGTTCTCCATCGTCTTTCTGCTTTTGATCAAACTTTGTAAACGTGATGTTTTGATAGCTAGCTGTATTTTTCTCTTCGTCAAAGATATCACACATGCCTTAACTCGCATTTCAATCTTGTGTGTTTCTTCTTGTTTAGTGTTGTCAGGCTATATCTGTACTGCTTGATGTGTTTTCTCCTCTTCAGTGAAGCATTTTCACTTTTCAGCCAGGTGACTGACTGATCCTCCCGTCAGTCTATTTCTCTGAGTCTCCTCTGCTCTCTCTCTCTTCTCCCTCTCTTCTCTCTTTCAGACACTATCAAACAAAAGCATATTTCAAAACCTTCTGAAAGAGGTATACTTCTCTCATTTCTTTTTACTCCTGTCTGCTTTGTCTTTTGTCCTTCACTGCCTGGTTTTTTTTTTAATGTTCTGTCTGTGTTACCAAGTAGACTTCCTCCTTGTGTAGATTAGCCATGGTGTTAATGTTTTGGGCTTCACAAATTACTTTAATGTCATTAACTGAGCTTAAAAAGGTCATGACCACGTTGTTATACTTCTCAATTAAACAGTAGTCTGTGTGATATGAGCGGTCTCGGCTACATGAGATAAGCTGTGGTCTATGAAAGTGTATTTTCCCCTGGATCTGGCCCTGAACTCCCCACAGATTTAGATAAGCTGGAACTGCTGCTGTTTTCCCTCTCTGTGCTTTGTCTCTTATCTTACTACTCCACTTTGACTGCATTACACTTTTTTTGGTCCTCGCTTTTTCCCCCCCTTTACTTGTATTCACCACCTCTGCACCCTGTGAAATCTGACCCCATGTTCTGTGTTTTAGAGGCAGCTGCAGCTTCGGTTTTAAGTCTCTTTGATGCATGTTGGATTTCTTATTCTGCACCTGTACACAGTCACTCGGCATGTGACCAGGAGTGTTTTTGACGACTTTGTTTTGCAAAAGCTAACGACTTATTAGCGTTTGAGGAAATGAAAATGAGAGTATGGAAAGTACAGTATGGAAGTGAAAGAAGAAGTACTTTGTCTTTGGGGGTTAATCTTGTGACATATCTCACACACCCTGTAACAAGCTGACTTTCAGTGCAATAATTTTCCTCACTAAAATCGATTAATCCCTGTTACACAGACCCACAGGCTTTATTTTACCCCACTATAAACTGAAATGAATTCAGATCATGAATATTACCACAGGCTTTTGTTTTGAAAATTTGAAGCCAATCTCAGTCATTTTGAGAGACTTGGAGGTGTCACATTAAATATGCTGCTGTCAGGCTGCAACCTCATATCTCCAAAACTACAGTTTTCAGGAAAGTAAAAAAACCTATTTTTTTTGAATGCCTCTCATTGGCTGAAATACTAATTTGGAAGAGAAAGAAAATTAAATATATGTAATGTGAGACAAACTAAAAATCTTAGGTTTTTTTTGGAAGTAAATCAGTCTCATCAGATTTTTTTTTAAGCCTTTGAATTCCTAGTACTGATTTTTTTGCAGATTAGAAATTATGTATCAGAATTTTTATACATTGAATTTTTTTGTCTTGAATTTTTACACATTGAATTTTTTTTGCATTTCATTTTTATACATTGAATTTTTACCCTTTGAATATTTTTGGCTTGAATTTTTACACATTGAATTTTTTGGCGTGAATTTTTATACATTGAATTTTTTTGCATCTGATTTTTACACATTGAATTTTTTTGGCTTGAAATTTTACACATTGAATTTTTTTGGCTTGAATTTGTACACATTGAATTTTTTCTTTTTTTGCATTTAATTTTGATACGTTGATTTTTTTTGGCTTGAATTTTTATACATTGAATTTTTTCGCATTTAATTTTTGACTCTGAATTTGTAAACATTGAAAAATAAAAGTGAAAAATACTTGTTGAAAATTTGAAGATTTAAACTTAATGACAAAAAGTTCAGATACATAATTTTTCTGAAAAATAAATTCTGTGCTAGGAATTCAAAGGCTTAAAAAATTCAAAATCTGATGAGACTGATTTACTTCCATAGTTTTAGATTGTAACTAATACAGTAATCACATGACTGAGAGGTTACAGCCATAGCAGTGAAAATCTCACCTCTGCTTTTAGTCAGCACCTCATTCACTGAGTGCAGAAGCCTGTTGTAGAGGTGTTTTTCCTCAACGCTGTGGCTAACATGGCTAGCATGAAACAGCACTTAACAGGATATGATGACCCATGTATTTCCAGCAAAGCATGTCCATCATATTCCTAAACTTCTTCACCATGCTTAATTTTTCCATCTTATTTCATGACCTATATACCAGCATGTTGTTTGGGCATTATAGGTATTAAGCCAAAATCTGGCTTTAACAGAAGTGCCTGTTGTTCCAAAGACATCATCACTTTAATGCATCCAAGTGACATCACCGGATTAAATCGATTTGGCTCAGCTCCCTCCAGAGCAACAAAAAGCCTCGTAGTATCACAAGTAATACCCAAGATATGTGAAGAGACATGATGGGAAGTTTGTGGAGTTCCCTTTAAGGCACAGTAGATGACATTTCAAGTATAGGTTAATATCATGTTTTCCTGTGTGGGCTTAAACCTCATTAAAGAGCATCACATATAGAAAGTATTGATGTGAATTTCAGCTGTACTATTAATATCTTTTGGTCAGAAGTGTAAATGCCATGATGGCAGCTAACGGAGAAAGTCACACCATCCATGACTCACCCCCCTTTCCACCGCTGACTTTACTCAACATGGATTTGATCCAACTGTTCCTTGTTTTTATACATGCTGTGTTTTCTGGTTTTGGTGGCAGTTTGTGGGAAGCGCTACAAGAACCGTCCTGGCCTGAGCTACCACTACACCCACTCCCACCTGGCTGAAGAAGAGGGGGAGGAGAAGGAAGAGATGGAGATCAGCGAGCCTGCGCTGCCTCTGCCCAGTGAGCCCAAAAGTGAGAAACAATTCCCTGTCCAGATTTCCCTGTTAGTCCAATGTAGAGCTGAACTTTTGAGATGCAGAACACTAATGGTCTCTGGGGTGTTTTGATCTTGTTTCTCAGCTCCGAAGAAAGGTCCAGATGGCCTCGCGCTGCCTAATAAATACTGTGATTTCTGCCTGGGAGACTCCAAAACCAATCACAAGACGGGCCAGTCAGAGGAGCTGGTGTCCTGCTCTGACTGTGGACGCTCAGGTGGGTTAGAGACATGCAGCTGCTGGAATAGTGCAGCAACAGGAGTTAACTGTTAATTCATGCAGCTAATAGATAAAGTAGAAGTCAGTAAAGAGACCTAATTTTTCCTCACACAGGCCACCCCTCCTGCCTGCAGTTCACGCCTGTCATGATGGCCGCAGTGAAGACGTACCGCTGGCAGTGCATAGAGTGCAAGTGCTGCAACATGTGCGGCACCTCGGAGAACGACGTCAGTGTACCTTGGTTCAAACAAACAAACTACCTCATGATTATCATTTTTTTACAGAATGCTAACACTCTCTCCTCCTATTTCTTGCAGGATCAGCTTCTGTTTTGTGACGACTGTGATAGAGGTTATCACATGTACTGTCTGAACCCACCCATGGCTGAACCTCCAGAGGGTAAGTTCAGCATTAACTTAGTCATAATGGTTATTATCAGGTCAATTTTACCCCCAAGCAGCTTCTGAAACTGAATTTGTTTGGTGTTGAAAAGTTAAGTTATCAAATGTGTCTTTAATTTCAGAGATACACTCTTATTTTCTATAAACAGTGACAGGTTTGAACTAGCAGTTACATTTTGAGCACCCCATGTATAGTGGCTACTAGGTATGCACCGAAATGAAAACTCTTGGCCGAAACCGAAAACTGAAAATGAGAAAACCGGGGTGCTGGTGGCCTGGCGGTCTGGGCGCCCCACGTGTGGAGGCTATGGTCCTCGTCGCAGGGGTTGCCGGTTCGATTCCCGGCTGGTCGACCATTTCCTGCATGTCTTCCCCCCTCTCTGCTCCCCACATTTCCTGTCTCTCTTCACTATCCTATCAAATAAAGGCAAAAAGCCCAAAAAATATAACTTAAAAAAAAAAAAAGAAAATGAGAAAACCAAGGCTGAAAACCGAAACACTGAAATAGATAATTATGCCAATTATTAGTAGGGAGACCGGGGACAGTTATAACGTTTCACTCTTTGGATTTGAGATTAAGCCAAGTTTTTTTTGTTTGTGTTCTAGGCCACTTATTAGCAGACACTTGAAGCTAGTTTGTATAGCAGTTTGAACACACTGGGTTAAAAGTTAGAGACAGAAATGTCAAAAATGTTACAACTGTCCCTGGTCTCCCCTACCGTCGCATTTATGGCTCTGACTGTGTGCTAACCTCACTAAAATCAAGGATCTCATTGAACATATCAGACAACGAGGGTGCATGCCCCTCATCTGGTTCAGAGAGACGAGTCCTTGTTTCTGCGCTCTGTTCTCCTTCTCCTGCGCTGTGCGCTTCTTCGTCTCCAAGTGGGTTCTCTGCATCCATCGTGGCCTGGATCATTTCTTGTGCGCGCTGCTTTATTCCTACACTCCCATACTCTTTGCTTAAAAGACGCTTTAGTGCTGCAATTAAAGGAATAACGGAGGCAGACATGTTGGCCCTTATCCAGACAAGCGTGACTGGCCGCGATTTTTGCTTGCGTCATCACAAAATTCTGTTTCGGCCGTGTTGTTTCGTTGATAAAAGTCTTTGGGATGAAAACCAAAATTTCACTTTTAGGCCATTTTAGGCCGAAAATTTTTCATGGCCGAATTTTCGGTGCATCCCCAGTGGCTACAGTCCTCAAAGCATGCAGCCCAGGTTTGATTCTTGGCTCTTTGCCACATGTTAAGCCCCTCACTCTCTCTCCCAGTTTCCTACTATATCCACTGCCCTATCCTCTCAATAACAGTGTATGAAGCCCAACAAAACAACAACAAATAAACCCTCACTATAATGAACAAAAGATGAGAACATTTCTCAGGTATAACTACGTCAAATGATAAAAAGACAAATTTCCATTCAAGGGTTGTGTCATTAAAAAGGCTAAAAGTGGCAACACATTTCTTTAAACTTTATGAGATTTGATCAAAGAAAAGTAAAAATATGTTTTCAAAAATCTCAACAGACATTTAATTCATACTCAGGTGACACTGTTTGAGATTCAGTCCTACACACATATTTTAAGAAAACAGTGTTTAGGTTCAGTATGTTATATCAAGTTGTTGGATTTACAGACATTATGAAGCGACTAATTTCAGAGTTGCTTAAGCAGAAATTATGATTCCAATTAACTGAGTAGTCTGAAGTAGAGAGTGACATAGGAGTGGATTTTCACTCCTGTACCATCCCACTCCCAAAGAAAAAATCCTGTCCCGCCCCACTCCTGGTAAAATGACTCCCACTCCCATCCCACTCCCATTCAGAATGACTCTTGCTCCTGTACTGCTCCCATCTTTTTTTCTTCTTTTAGTCTTTAGTCAAAACATACCTCAACGAACAAAAGTGCATAAAGACATTACCTTCACAATTCACATACTGTACCTGAGTTTTGGAAAACCTAAGACCCGAGCACTCGTCTCGGTTTAGGTGTACGCTCCACTTGTGAATTTTGTCAGCACTTCACTTTCACTTATTTGCGGACGCAACACAGACGTGCTCCTCCGCCTGCAGCGCACTGATCAGCTGTTCAGATCTGCAGCTTCAAAGTGATAAAAATACAACTAAACTTAATACTGAGGGATTCTGACCGTGCCGATGTCATGCCGTTTACTGCAGAGATTTAATGCACCGAAGGAAAAAAAGGAGAAACTTCAGAGCTAAACTGGAGAGCAGGAGAGATTCCCACGTTACTTGGTGGTGCAGGTGTGTAAACTGTGAGCTAATGTTTACAGTTTACACACAATGAACCGAGAAAACTTCTTGCTGTCACAAGACTTAATAACAGTCCCTCTAGACCTTCCCGCTCCCGTCTGCTCCCATTAACTTTTTTATCCTGTACCGTCCCAATCACGTGATTAATAGAAAATTTGAATCCCATCCCGTGGGAATCCCATGATTCCCCAAAAAATGTCAAACCAATATTGAGCATGATTTATTGTCTGTAGGTAAATGGGGGCAACATTACATACTGTCATATGTGTAAAAGCAAGGAAGGGGTACCCATGCAGAATCTTGAAGATTAGAATTTAATAGCAAAAGGTAACAAACAAAAACCACAGGGAATACAACAAGCGAGGAGCAAAGGAGAAGACTTAATGATCCAGCAAACAATGAAGGAAACACAGAGACTAAATACACAAAAGGTAATCAGACACAGGAAATAGGACACAAGGGAGTCATGAAAATGGAAGGAAAAATACAAAGGCATGAAGTAAAACAAAACCGGACACACAGGGATCAAGAACTACAAAATAAAACAAGAAACACTTAAGACTAGATTAGGAAAATACACACTCAGAAGGAATACAACACAAGACATGGATCACAAGGAAGACATCGGATACACGACTAATACTAAAAAAGACAGAGAGGAAACAAGTAATGAAACACAACCTGGGTCTACAAAGTAAAAAAAGGAAAACAAAGACAGATTACAACACAAAGAAAATACAAAACTAAACAAAAGCAGCTCATGACACATCCCTGTGCTGATTAAAGACAGTACAGATACAGCCTACATACACACAGCTATGAGATGCCATGCTGTCTGTGCCTGTAGTGGGTAGTAGAACATGATAGCAATACAGCATTAGCCATTAACTGCCTTGTCTCGTAGCAAGTGGCCATGCTCGAGCTCAGCCACAACATCTGACTGGCTTTTCAGGCTTACAATAATAATTGTCACAGACCAAACGCACACATCCTTCAATGACATGCACATGCAGCTTTAAACCTCTCACCTTCATTCAATAGAGTTGACTTTCTTGTATTTTCTGTACTCAGGGAGCTGGAGCTGTCATCTATGTCTGGACCTTTTGAAAGACAAGGCGTCCATATACCAGACCCAGAATGCGCCACAGTCGTGATGGTCACCCCTCTCTCCTCTGCACCCAACTCATCACTCAACCGTCCCTGGCAGTTAATGTTTACCCTGAAAGATCGATGACAAACTCCTCTGACGAGCTGATCACGGAGGGCGCGTGATCAGGACAGACAATTAAGCGTGAAAAGGGAAGAATCCCTTACCAACCAACTGGGCCTCACTTAGCTTCAGATATGATTGTTGCACACAGTTCCAAGCTCAGATTCTGACCCGCTTAGTTTTTATTTTCAACCTTTTTTGTCCCGCAGCCAACTTGTAAGTTATGAGTTTAAAAGATTCAAAGCCTCACAAGCCAAAATTTGACTTCCTGTTAGGTTTTTTTTTTTACACGTATGCCTACACAAAGATGCTTAAAGCTCTGTACTGATGTTTGGACAAGAGCAGAAATAGAGCTTGGAATCACGTAGCATGCCTGTGCTTGCTATCAAAACAGAGACATTTTATAATATTTATATATTTCTATGGTATATAATAGTGTTAAGTATGTACAAATTGGAAAGAAGATTGGTCATGAAATGATCGTTTTATTAGTGCCCATCTTATCATTTAAAAATGTATAACCACGTGTTCTTTCATGGCGCTACTGATCTTTGAAGTTTTGCTTGATAGAGTCAGAGGGATCTGCTGGGACTGTAAATGATATTTATCTCCTCCACTGCCACCTGTCACTACGATGAACTTATCAAAGTGGCTCCAGGGGGGCTGGAGGATTTTAGGGGAGGTTTGACTTGTGGCTGAACCAGCTGCACAGAGATCAAGAAGTTGACATGAGCATGTTTCCCTCAGGCTTAGGGGCCTTTTTTTGACAAATCTGCCTCTCTCTCTGGTCTTGAAGACTGCAAAGATGCATAGCAGGCATGATGCTGAATCTTGACTGAAAAGATTTTTTTCAATCTGCTCACCTGGTCTCTGTAGACAGATATGATAATGTTGCGTTGTTGATGATGATGATGATGATGATGGTTATTCCCATCAAATAATGAATAAATCCTATTTTTATTTTCAAACAGGTAAAGGGGGTAAATCACCTTCATTGCTGTGTTCTGGCTGTTTGACTATCATGCATCATATCCAGTAACTTTTAATGTTGTGACACCACTAGATTTATTTAATGTAACTGACTTCTACGCCACCTTGCAGATGGTCACATGCTGACGATGTTAAAGCAATATATGAACTCCTGTAGGATGCTGGGATGACAGGGACTGATGGCAGTCGCTCTCAGCTCTGCGGGCAGATGATGTGCGATACTAAAAACATTCTATTACAGATTGCGGACTGTGGCAGCAATTATGGATGCCTCCATATTGTAAAAAAAAAGATTATAATGTGTTGATGTGCAGTCCTATGGAGAACCGGCTCTCTTTGTTACTGCTTGTGTAGATTTATTATGCAATGGTTTCCTTCTGTGGCAAGGCTACAAGAAAGAGTTTGTCTGAACTGCTGAAGCAGTTACTTTACCTCAAACAGAAGCAGTATTTAAGGGATTGAAACATGCTGTTGAAAGATGGGACAAAGGCAGCGAGATGAATAGTAATGAAATGTGCAGTGTCTGCTTCAATAACTGCATATTCTACTGGTAAACAAGTGCATGCTCAGTAATTGTCTGCACTCTCTTATACTATGTAGTCATGTCAGCATCAGGTCGGCGAAGGTGATGGGAAGTGGTGTAGTATAAATTAACCATGCTATCATGTTGTTTCAATAGCCAACTAACAATTACTAAAGCATTACACAAGTATAACTTGGTTTATTTTCTCATCACGTGTAAACTTACTTCTTTAGAGACTGTGGCTATTAGAATATTTTGCTGGTTGTTTTTGTATTCATGGATGATGTTTGCGTACTTGATGTGTGGGACATTTCGGGACTTAAGTGGATGTTGCTTTCTAGGTAATCCTGTGATCCAGTTCTCAATCGAGCTGCTCTCCACCAAAGCTTGAAACGAGAAGCAAAGCTCATAATGTGATTAAGAGGCAAATAGTAGATTTGCACCTGTGACACTGAATAGTTAGGTAATGATGGACCCAGTATCCAACTTCAAGGCTTTACTAGGAATAGAGCCATAAATAAAAAGTCCACCTGTTGTTTGTAAAAACATTTGAATTATCACTTTATGGTCTCAGTTTCCAGCTTTGGGGGAGAGCTGTTCATGATGGCAGCGGAAGTTTAGAGCCAGATCATAGGTTTACTGAGCAGGTGAATTCTCTTAGGGTGGACTTTCATTTGGGTTGTGATGGAATGTTTTATTGTAAGAAACTTATCTTCAGGAAAATAAAATACTAGGCACTATAGTCTGCTGATGTTTTGTCCCTGTCTTTTTAATTACCATTTCACAGCAGCATTTGGAAAAAAAATGATTTCTTTGGATTTAAAAAACAACTCTTCAACAGACACTAAAATGACTGGTTGATAAGCTAATGTGTGAAAGGTTCACTCATTGAATCTGCTGCTTTTTGCTGCAATAGCTTGTGTCAAATGTTAAAGCTCCTGTGAGGAGGTTTGGGTTAGCAATGTTAGTGCCCTCTGGACAAAGACAAGTTTAAGTGATGTTAAACAGAAAACTACATTCTGACATTTTTCATCAGACAAATGTATCACTAATCCAAAAAAGATTCTTTGAAAAAAATTTAAAAGGCTGCAATTAATAACTCTGATAGTAACCTTGCCCCAGAAATGTCATACATTTAAAATAATTATATATTTCTATATAATTATTTTAAATGTATGAAATGTTGCCAATGGTCTGGTTTTCCTTCCTAAGTCATAAAGGTACATCAGTATTAATTTAAATCTGTAACCCCCTAAAGACTCTGCAGGGGCTTTAAAGCTGCTGTTGGTAGGAATGGTGTAAAAAAACGTTACTTTTTTTCTGCTGGGTTTGGAGAAAAGGTCATAATGCCGATCAGTTCTCATCGGTAAGTGGAGTCATTTGAGACTATCTCTGTGTTTTCCAATGCCTTTGTATCAAGCAATGTTATTATTCCCCTCGTTCCCGTCATGACCAGTCAAAGCTAATCTCCAATCATCTGTCCTGAGTGGTTAAGGGGCGGCCCCTACTACGTCCTCCGATTGGTTATGAGTCCGGCATTATCATGACTGCACACGCCAATCTGTGTTGGGGGGCTAAGAGGAAATCTAGTTGGGAGGGATAGTGTTGACATTCGAAGTCCCTCTCTCTGAACAGATGTTTACTCTGTGACTACCAACAGCATCTTTAATTAAACATCTACAGTTGTTCTCATAAGTTTACATACCCTGGCAGAATTTGTGATTTTTTTTGGGCCATTTTTCAGAGAATATGAATGATAAGAGAAAAACTTTTATTTTCACTCATGGTTAGTGATTGGGTGAAGCAATTTATTGTCAACAACTGTGTTTACTCTTTTTATTTTATAATGACAACAGAAACTACCCAAGAAATCATCAATTATGCCAAGGTATGTATACTTATGAGCACAACTGAATAAAACAGAGTTCCCCAAGACTCAGATTTTGATCGTCTATTCTTCACTACGTACAAATTAAAATATTCAAACTTATGCAGATGACAGCAAAATGTTATGTAATTCTGTTCCCTCATATGTTATGTGTTCTTTACAAACATTTAGTACATGAATTAGATTTTCTTAAACTTAACACAGATTCCACAAACTTTTTTTACTTGAACTGTTTTATTCTTAATTGAATGAGTGAGCAGAAGGCGATCATTTACCTGCTGTTATACCAATCTCAGCTTTTGTCGTTTGAAAAATATAACTGTACTGCCAACAGAAAGTTATCCCATAATGTAGGGAGTTTACCAAACCAATTTGCTTTTACTTGAACAGATCTGATTTTTGTGTCCTTACAATAAAAATGTAATGATGCATCAATCTCACAGCCAAGTTTTTTTTTTTTTTTTTATGGTTAAAATGTTTAAAAGAAAAGGAGAAATAACAATGAGAATATCTGTAAGCTGGAACACATTATGCTACTTTAAGTGTTTTAACTTATGAAAAGTTATGTGTTTTTTATGGCTTACTCCAATAGATGGCGGTAATGGACCGACCAATTCACTTTTTCTACTGAGTGCATAAAGCTGCATGTCCATTATTCACAGTCAACCCACAGAAAACAACAGGAGAAAGAGGTGAGTTGTTATTGCACAGTTTTTTTTTATTTGACTCAAGATACAACAGTCCTCTATGATCTCGTAAGAGCGCTACGCAATACATTTCAAAACTTTTAAAAATATTCTTCTACCTCCAACGTCACAGCAAAGAAAACAGAACATTCATTGAGTGCTGTGAAACCATGAGTACTGCAGATCAGCTGTTTGGTTTGGTGGTGCTGTGTCTCTGTAGAGCGACAACAAGTGTACTAAGATTACTACAAGGTCTGAATACAGAAGCTTAAAGCAGAGACTCGAAACAGCCAAGTGAAAGGACATGTTAGCATAAAAAAAAAATCTAAAAGTAAAGGAAGGCTGGTTTTGTTTTGTTTAACTGGTTGACTATAGAGAGAATATGCACCTTTTACCTTAGATGATGACAAAACTAAAAGCAGAAACTGTTAAACGAAATGAGGGAAAGACTTTTTTAATCTTTGATTACTTTTTTAGATTTATGACTCACTCACATTGAAAAAGCTGTAACAAATGAATGATTTGTATTTCAACAAAGACTTAAAAAAAAGTTGATAATAAGAAAAGCTGTTCACTAATTTCAGCTTTACAAGTTAGCTCATGTTTCCATAAATTTAGACAGGATGTGTGTCATTATTCTACTTTCTTTTCTGATATTTTAAAATCCCCCAAACTTTTGATACGGCATGTGACAAAGTTGTATAAAGTTTAGATGAAACAATGTTTTTCACCCAGAATAGTACTTGTTTGAAATAATCAGTTGGATTAGAAACAGCACTGCCTGTAATGCACATTAACTTACTGTACAAAAGAAATGCAGAACAAGAACTTTGCTTGTTTGATGTGAAAACAAATTTACACTACGAACACACAACATTTAAATATTCTAGCAATTCTTCAAAAAAACGTGTTCAAATTACTGTTTTTTTTAAAACTGTAAACGTAAGCTTCACTTCCTTGCGATCTCTTCCATAAAGGAAGGTAAGAGTTTGTCGATGAAGCAATAGTTAAATAGAAGATCTACGAGTCATAAGGATTGTAAGACACATACCATCAAATTTATAACTAATGAAGCGCTCATATTACAGATTTCATATTTCACTGAACAATCAGAAGAAACGATTCATTCATTCTGCTACAATTATCACTTGAAGCCTTACATTAAGTATCTCTTCAGAGTATCAAAAACAGCACAAATCTAGTTTCTGTCACACATTCATTTTGTAAAACTATGTAAATTGAACATTTACAAACAGTGAAAAGTTTTGCTAAGTAGACAAAGACTATAATTATACAGCCATTTGATAATAAAGTAAGAAATAGATTGCTCATCCCTTTAGTGGAACATTCAGTCATCCTTCATCATATTGCCAAAATGCAACGTGAGATCATGATGTGCTTGTTTCTGCTGATCTGTGAGCTTAAAAATGTTCCACCATAGAGAAATAATCCCATACGAGAAACTAAACATCCATCGTCGTACCTAAAGAGAATAATTACTACTAACCTGCACTCAAATTCATCAAAGTACTACATTATATATTAGATTTCATATAATAAGATCTTTAAAAATACTGTAACACTATATTAATCTCTTTACGTACATTGAGCTGTACCAATACTTGCTTATAAGCAGTGAGGCAAAATCGTC
This sequence comes from Notolabrus celidotus, assembly GCF_009762535.1. Lineage (NCBI taxonomy): Eukaryota > Metazoa > Chordata > Actinopteri > Labriformes > Labridae > Notolabrus > Notolabrus celidotus. The sequence continues at coordinate 12,954,935 of NC_048276.1, forward strand.
AAAATAATCACAACAATGTGCATTTTTATATCAGTGTTTCAATTCTAAAAGTCTTCTGACACACACACAAACACACACACAAACACACACTCACACACAGTATACTAAACCATCTCTGCCTCTGCTCAGAGGTTCATTGCTGTAATTCAGTGCTGACTACTACATTTGAATGCATGTAAATATCTCCACATTAATGTTAAAGTCAGCTAAAGTGGTACATTCAGAAACATGTAAGGCCATCAGACAGTGGTTTATTTTGAACATTTAGGCCAAACCATGACACCTCAGAGTAAATATGTGAAACCTTAAAAAAAGATGTTCTAACCTTTTAAATTGTGTACGTTTGTAGTTTTGAAATGTTCACTAACACCAGGGTACCATGTAAAAAATATACAAATATTTACAAAATCTAGAAACTCATTTATTTGCTAAAATCTCATGAACAAAGTATTGTATCTGATCCCTGACTTCACCTGATTCTAAAGTTGATTTCCTATGTGCAGTTACCCTCTTGGATTCTATATGATGTTCATCTCATTGACACTTATTTCTCCTACTGAAAGTAATACCTGCAACTATTGCAACCTGCAAATATTGGGCTATTTGGTATTGGCACAAACACTGCTCATCACTCTTCACAAACTGAAGCTTGGGATACAAAATGCAGGTTAAATAACTTTAACAATAATAAATAAGTGTTGTTGGCTGAGCTGTTGATAAAATCATCAAGTTATAGGTCCTGTAATGAATTTGCTCACCTGCAACTGCTTTCAAAATATTAAAAACTGAAATAATTCAATCAAAAAGTCACCCCAATCTTCCAGCTTCTTCCTGCCTCTGCAGCTGTTTTCATGTCTCATCTTCTGATTGATTGAAAGGCAGTGTCTCTGCTTTCAACAAGTTAAACCACATTAATGTTACTTTAAAAAATCTGACGGTTTATTGCTGGAAAGAAACAGTAACGAGTATTTACTAAAAATGTATTATGAAGCACTAGTGGTTCAGATTTGTACTGTGCTTGAACTGCGACCTCTCCAAATAAGACAGCTTTTACTAAAGAACGTTTATAGAAGAGGCCAGGTTGAGATTTTTACATACTTAACAAGAACAAAATATCTACCCATTGAAGTTTTCACTATTTGGAATTTAACATTGTATAATTACTACCAACATTAGCGACCTAAAACAGAGCCACAACACTTAGCTGTAATCCAGCTAACAAGGACCACAGCTATTTGTTTATAGAAGTCTGATTTTTTTGTTAATGTCACTTCATGGGACTCCCATCTGCTGTGTCCTTAAAGTTTAAGTTGAGTCATCTAATTTAATACTTAAATGACTAACTGCTTTTAACACCACTCTGCATGAGGGCAAACAAACAGTGCCATTGATAAAAGACTTCAGTGTGTGTTTGTGTTGTTGCATGTAGACAGCCACAGCTCAGTGAATCCAACACAGGAGCAAATAAATTCCAAGGAGGAGCTCCACAACGTTGCCACACTTTTCTTTTTTGGTTTCATGAGTGAGGACTTGTTGGAAGAAAGGTGGGTCTTCAGCAGGTTGTGTGACAGGTGTTGTACTTTGACCTTTAAGACTTCACATATGCCCAAAGAGGATTGAGCAGAGCAGGAAGATGGCATAGAGAAACATCAGACCGAAACCCAGACGGCGATCCAGCCTCCAGTGGTTTAGATGGACACTCATCACCTGAGAGCAGAGAGAGGGGAGAGGTGTGAGGAGGTGATAAAGGATCCACAGACGTTTTTTCAGGGTCAATAAATCCAATAATTATGGACGGACAAAAAAAAGTTTGCCTTGTTGAATGTGCTAGCAAAGCATAACCTATACTGTATACATGCACAGCAGACACGGAGCATTCATTTGGAGTTGTGTATCCAGCTCTCTAATCGATCTAAGTCAAATATTCTTTCTTTGCCGCTCTGTTTTACTTTGCAATCAACTCCTGAAGCAAATACCTAATTTATTAGCTGTCAAGTGGTCCGCAATGGCAGCTAACTGATAATTCTTTGTGTCAGTGCGCCATTCCTTTAGTATATGTAAAGTGGAGTGGGCTTGTAGAGTTTCTTTGCTATAAACAGCAGCCTGCTGAGACTAGAAACAAAGCTGATGGGAGTGGTCAGAGTGAACAGTAAAGCAGCAGGGATCAGTTTAGAGCTTTGGGATCCAGTGTGAGGGTTGGAATCAACCAAGCGCCTCCTCAGTGAAGATTTTTGGTCTCTTTACACGGGAAACACACACTATGAGTGTAGCTTCATTGGGTTTTCTAGTACAATTACCCATCCATGAAAAAACGTCGTAGAAGTTAAAGCATTCTTCGATGAAAAAGCACTTTTCAGCATACACAAGACTACAGCTCCTCTGAAACTTTGGCAGCACAGGGGTGCTGATATTTGTCGTCATATCTCAGTTTCATAAATCCAAACACTCTTCTCTTGAGACAATTTTCTGCCACCTATTCTGTATTCACACATTCACACTGTCCTCTCTGTCCTGCTGTCATAACAGACATGTCTGTATTCGCCAACATGATGTGGAGAAAGGCTGCACTCTCAGTTTTTCAGATTTTTGTAAGGTTTCAAATATTATTGGGGATTAAGATTAGGTTTTTCTACTTCTGCAACACAACTTTGGAGTATTCTAAATTTGGCCCCACAAAATTCACCTACACTGCTTTTTTTCTACAGATACTAAAACAACCCATCTCTTTCCTTACCGTCAGAAACACAGAAGCCAGCAGAAGCACAACAGAATACACCAGACCTTTGTTATTTATTGAGACCTGTGAGTGGGGAAAAAAGAAAACGTCATTTTCCTATGATATTTTGGTTCTGATAGCAGTCTCATACTCATGCAGACATCAGTAAATCAGACATATTGCAGACAGATGGAAAGAGAAATTGATATTGAAGCAAGATAAAGTGTTAGCATACTGAAGATCCGTGTTCCACCACAAGGGTTCGCAAAGCCCAGGGGAAACCCAAACCCAGCAGGATGTCAAAGATGTTGCTGCCTATGGAGTTAGATACTGCCATGTCCCCCATGCCTGAAAAGAAAGAGGAGAAGTAAGGGGAAAATGCTGAAAATAAGAACCTGAACACAGAAAGAAAAGACAAAAGATTCAGAATGAAGTTTCTTACCTTGCCGAGCTACAATCAGACTTGCCATGCAGTCTGGTACGCTGGTCCCTGCCGCCAGGAAGGTTATACCCATGATGTAGTCTGGGATGTCTAATGTAAAACTGATGATGGTGACCTGAAACATTAGACACATTAAAATCAAGCAGTCAGCTGGTGCACAAGTGATTCTGTGCGGCTTGTGCTGTTTAGTACCAACAAAAATATCTTCAGCAATCAGTAACAGTGCACATAAAGAGTTTTTTTTTAAGATTACTTACCATCCAAACCATGAGGTAGGAGAAGATGGCAATCCACAAAGTGGACGCCACAAATGTGACCATGAACCAGCGGTGCCAGCGAGGCAAGATACAGTTAGGCACAGTACAGTAGAGAAGGAGGCCCAGAGGCCATGTGATCACCCATTTCACCCGCGCACGGCAGCTACCTGTGAAGAGCAGGAAGTCAGTCAGTCAGTCAGTCAGTCAGTCAGTCAGTCAGTCAGTCAGTCAGTCAGTCAGTCAATGGGGCAGTGGTGAAAGTAAATCAATCAAAAGCTTTAGAGAATTTTCATCAAAGGATTAGCTGATACACATTTATTAAATATGAGAAATTAAAGAAAAAGCTGCGACACTCTCACCTTTGTTTGTATCTCCTGATTAAACGGGCTTCATAAAAATAAAACATCACCTTTACTTAAATTTCATGCTGCCTCTTTTTAGACTTTCTTTGTGTGCAGATGATCTACTTATTTACACCTCAGATCCCAGAGGAATAATAACAAGATAGTCAAAATAAAATTACAACAAATCCTACATATACATTTTTCCCAGCTTGTTCTTCCTCACCTGGTATGCGAACAGGACTGAAAATCCCATCTTCATCATCCTCCTCTTCCTCCGCCTGGCATGCCTCTGCACCAGGCTTGTCTCCTGACTCTGTATCTACTATGCCATGTCCCCTACCCCCATTCTCCAGACTACAAGAGCCTGTCCTTTTCAGACTATTGCTGGTCGACCCGCATCGTGACCCGGCGCTGGCCTCGCCGTCCTGCTGATTCCCGGAGCTCTGAATCAGCCTCTGTCTCTGTGAGAAGAGAGCGGCATGTTTTTGTTGCAAAATTTCTAAAGATTGTGTTACAATGTGTGACGATTGTGTAATTTAAAAAGATTGTATTTTAAGATGGACACAAAAAGTGTTCATTGACTGTGAAGCCAAAAGATTTAGAGCTCCCCCTACTCAAAGGCTGCAGTATAGGTCTTAAATAACACCTTCTCCATTCTAACAGATGGGAGGAGGGTCAAACTAAGAAATTAAAATACATTTTTCTCAAACAATGTGTCCGTCATTAAGTTCTCATCATACTGATTCATTTCCAAGTGTTCTTTTTTTCTGAGAATTGCTGTTTTGATCAATTGTTTGATTTTAAAAAGAGGGCATGTCACTTCTGTGCATGCCTTGGCACCACTGCAATATGTCAGTGCCCAGGGGGGGCTGTCTTTTGGCTTTAAATTTCACAATGGGCATGTATGAAGTGATGTTGTCCATTCTCAATACAGTAAACAGTCATTTACCTCACTGATGAGCATCCGTCCTGCCATGGAGAGTCTGGTTCGAGGAGAGAAGTGGGGTGTGATCATGATGCGCAGGCCGGCCTCAGAGAAGGACAGTTTGTGGGGGTTAAGGATAAGAAGCTCATCCACCATGACGACCGGAGGAGGCTCCTGGCTATTGGCTTGGCCTGTGACCAGATAAAACACCATTTATTTCTTTTATATATGAACAGTTTTTTAAAGAGCCACATCTGCACTGTTCGGATACAAAGCAGCATAGAAGTAAAGGTTATCCTATTTTCTTCTGACCTTTGTTAATAAGCACCATGGAGGTGTTGCAGGCAGAGGCATCCTCTCCCATCTTGATGTCTCTGTGGCCCTCTGAAACATGGCAGCACGGCCTGGCGCTCCTCAGCTTATGCGTCACAAATACCATAAGCTGGGAGTTGAACCTGTGACCAAGCAGACTTTCTCTTACATCTGTTTGAACAACAAAGTCAGACTTCAATGAAGTGAGGCGACATAGTTGAGTATACTTACTTCATAATAATAATGTAGATTACATACATGGTCATTAGAAGCAAGGACTCCCACCTACACAGAAAGAAGGTCATAGTGTTATGCAGGGGCGGAGCTAGACTCTCAGTGCAAAGGGGGCGGAGCATCCTCAAGGGGCCCTTCTGATAGTCAAATTCACAACTGTAAAACAGCTGATATATTTTCTCCTTTACTTATCAATAAAAAACACAAACTCTCACTTATTGAATTAAGACAGCCCCTAAAAGGCAACAGGTTGCTTGTCGAGTTCAAATGTTTCAGCTGCACCGAGGACAGCACACAGGATTCTACTGCATTGATTAATGAATGGTTCAGCACCGACGCCTATGGACAGCGACAGGCAGGTGCATTGTCTATTACTGTCTTTCTCAGGAATAACATAAACATAAAACAGACACAGCGGTTTGAACGCAATTTCAAAGGCAGTCTACAATACCTCAGGAGATGACACATAGGTGCCGAGATCAGCATTGTCTTTCAGGGTGCTCAGTATTGTGAACAGTTTGGCCATTTCTCGATTCTCAAACTGCCCCACCAAAATACCAAGGATTAGGAGTTAGGAGCGAGAGTGACACAATAACATGCAGGCATATTTACAACACCAACTCTAATAAATATAGACACTAGGGATGTAAATTTCAAGTATTTTCCGTGATCGATCTTTGGAAATGTTAACGATCAGTTATCGATTATGCCATATGTGTTTTTGCCCTGAATCAAATGTTCCTGCATGACACAATGTCTATAATTGACAGTATTGAGTTACTAAGTATTGTATTGAGGTGTTCAAAACGTTAAACACGCTGAATATCAACATGTGGAGCAGGCTCATAATCTCCGCGAACACACAGTCACGATAGTGAAGTCTCAGACATCAACGTGTGAATTACTGCAACATGAGAACTTAACAGAAACATATTTTACAGTCAAAGTGTGCAGTTTTCTGTCTACTCTTTCTTATTGAGAAGAATAAGCATGTGTTTGTGGTCAGGTGTCAGCTGGGAGCCCAACCCGGTCATAATCAGTCCGGCAGCAGAGAAAGAAAGTGCTCATGGAGACCTGTCACTCAGCCACAGCCCCCAGTTGAGCTACTCCACTGTGCGCAACACATGTAGTCAGCTGATTCACATTAAAACATGCTTTAATTTAAGACCTAACCCTAACCCTAATCACAACCCTAACCCTAATCAAAACCCTAACCCTAACCCTAACCCTAATCACATCCCTAACCCTAACCCTAATCACAACC